>NC_139998.1:61397934-61411592 GCF_964263955.1 Coregonus lavaretus | reverse complement strand
ACATACAGAATTGGACAGGGGTGTCCAATTGAGTTTTTATCCCTGTATGTGCAAAAAACATAGCCAAATTTTGAAATCCATCTAGCCCCCTCCAAAGCACATCAATGGACATCTACGGCCTCCCAGAAGTACAACAAAACAAACCCCAGCTCCCCACGACATTACCTTCTCCACATACAGAATTGGACAGGGGTGCAAAAAAAGTGCCCTGTAAAACCATCTAGGAGCACGTTTCAATACCCCCTGAGTCATCTGGAATAGGTTTGTGTTGAACTTTTTTTTAAGTCACCAAAGAGCCAAACAGTCTCCGGCTGTTGGATTCTGTTAAAGCTGCGGCACATGTGCCGCAACTTTAACAGAATCCAACAGCCGGAGACTAAGTCTTGTTTCTTAAAAAAAAAAAAAAGCCCTGTAAAACCATCTAGGAGCACGTTTCAATACCCCCTGAGTCATCTGGGATAGGTTTGTGTTGCACTTTTTTTTAAGTCACCAAAGAGCCAAACACTTAGCAGAATCCATCGGACGGAGACTAAGTTTTGAAATCCATCTAGCCCCCTCCAAAGCACATCAATGGACATCTACGGCCTCCCAGAAGTACAACAAAACAAACCCCAGCTCCCCACGACATTACCTTCTCCACATACAGAATTGGACAGGGGTGTCCGATGGAGTTTTTATCCCTGTACCTAACCCTAACCCTAACCCTAACCCTAACCCTAACCCTAACCCTAACCCTAACCCTAACCCTAACCCTAACCCTAACCTAACCTAACCCTAACCCTAACACTAACCCTAACCCTAACCCTAACCCTAACCCTAACCCTAACCCTAACCCTAACCCTAACCTAACCCTAACCCTAACCCTAACCCTAACCCTAACCCTAACCCTAACCCTAACCCTAACCCTAAAACCCAAAACCCTAAACCCTAAACCCTAACCCTAACCCTAACCCTAACCCTAACCCTAACCCTAACCCTAAACCCTAACCCTAACCCTAACCCTAACCCTAACCCTAACCCTAACCCTAACCCTAACCCTAACCCTAACCCTAACCACATTTTGAAACCCACCTAGCCCCCTCCAAAGCACATCGATGGACATCTATGGCCTCCAAGTAGAACAACAAAACAAACCCCAGCTCCCCACGACATTACCTTCTCCACATACAGAATTGGACAGGGGTGCAAAAAAAGTGCCCTGTAAAACCATCTAGGAGCACGTTTCAATACCCCCTGAGTCATCTGGAATAGGTTTGTGTTGAACTTTTTTTTAAGTCACCAAAGAGCCAAACAGTCTCCGGCTGTTGGATTCTGTTAAAGCTGCGGCACATGTGCCGCAACTTTAACAGAATCCAACAGCCGGAGACTAAGTCTTGTTTCTTAAAAAAAAAAAAAAGCCCTGTAAAACCATCTAGGAGCACGTTTCAATACCCCCTGAGTCATCTGGGATAGGTTTGTGTTGCACTTTTTTTTAAGTCACCAAAGAGCCAAACACTTAGCAGAATCCATCAGACGGAGACTAAGTTTTGAAATCCATCTAGCCCCCTCCAAAGCACATCAATGGACATCTACGGCCTCCCAGAAGTACAACAAAACAAACCCCAGCTCCCCACGACATTACCTTCTCCACATACAGAATTGGACAGGGGTGTCCGATGGAGTTTTTATCCCTGTACCTAACCCTAACCCTAACCCTAACCCTAACCCTAACCCTAACCCTAACCCTAACCCTAACCCTAACCCTAACCACATTTTGACACCCACCTAGCCCCCTCCAAAGCACATCGATGGACATCTATGGCCTCCAAGTAGAACAACAAAACAAACCCCAGCTCCCCACGACATTACCTTCTCCACATACAGAATTGGACAGGGGTGTCCAATTGAGTTTTTATCCCTGTATGTGCAAAAAACATAGCCAAATTTTGAAATCCATCTAGCCCCCTCCAAAGCACATCAATGGACATCTACGGCCTCCCAGAAGTACAACAAAACAAACCCCAGCTCCCCACGACATTACCTTCTCCACATACAGAATTGGACAGGGGTGCAAAAAAAGTGCCCTGTAAAACCATCTAGGAGCACGTTTCAATACCCCCTGAGTCATCTGGAATAGGTTTGTGTTGAACTTTTTTTTAAGTCACCAAAGAGCCAAACAGTCTCCGGCTGTTGGATTCTGTTAAAGCTGCGGCACATGTGCCGCAACTTTAACAGAATCCAACAGCCGGAGACTAAGTCTTGTTTCTTAAAAAAAAAAAAAAGCCCTGTAAAACCATCTAGGAGCACGTTTCAATACCCCCTGAGTCATCTGGGATAGGTTTGTGTTGCACTTTTTTTTAAGTCACCAAAGAGCCAAACACTTAGCAGAATCCATCGGACGGAGACTAAGTTTTGAAATCCATCTAGCCCCCTCCAAAGCACATCAATGGACATCTACGGCCTCCCAGAAGTACAACAAAACAAACCCCAGCTCCCCACGACATTACCTTCTCCACATACAGAATTGGACAGGGGTGTCCGATGGAGTTTTTATCCCTGTACCTAACCCTAACCCTAACCCTAACCCTAACCCTAACCCTAACCCTAACCCTAACCCTAACCCTAACCCTAACCCTAACCTAACCTAACCCTAACCCTAACACTAACCCTAACCCTAACCCTAACCCTAACCCTAACCCTAACCCTAACCCTAACCCTAACCTAACCCTAACCCTAACCCTAACCCTAACCCTAACCCTAACCCTAACCCTAACCCTAAAACCCAAAACCCTAAACCCTAAACCCTAACCCTAACCCTAACCCTAACCCTAACCCTAACCCTAACCCTAAACCCTAACCCTAACCCTAACCCTAACCCTAACCCTAACCCTAACCCTAACCCTAACCCTAACCCTAACCCTAACCACATTTTGAAACCCACCTAGCCCCCTCCAAAGCACATCGATGGACATCTATGGCCTCCAAGTAGAACAACAAAACAAACCCCAGCTCCCCACGACATTACCTTCTCCACATACAGAATTGGACAGGGGTGCAAAAAAAGTGCCCTGTAAAACCATCTAGGAGCACGTTTCAATACCCCCTGAGTCATCTGGAATAGGTTTGTGTTGAACTTTTTTTTAAGTCACCAAAGAGCCAAACAGTCTCCGGCTGTTGGATTCTGTTAAAGCTGCGGCACATGTGCCGCAACTTTAACAGAATCCAACAGCCGGAGACTAAGTCTTGTTTCTTAAAAAAAAAAAAAAGCCCTGTAAAACCATCTAGGAGCACGTTTCAATACCCCCTGAGTCATCTGGGATAGGTTTGTGTTGCACTTTTTTTTAAGTCACCAAAGAGCCAAACACTTAGCAGAATCCATCAGACGGAGACTAAGTTTTGAAATCCATCTAGCCCCCTCCAAAGCACATCAATGGACATCTACGGCCTCCCAGAAGTACAACAAAACAAACCCCAGCTCCCCACGACATTACCTTCTCCACATACAGAATTGGACAGGGGTGTCCGATGGAGTTTTTATCCCTGTACCTAACCCTAACCCTAACCCTAACCCTAACCACATTTTGACACCCACCTAGCCCCCTCCAAAGCACATCGATGGACATCTATGGCCTCCAAGTAGAACAACAAAACAAACCCCAGCTCCCCACGACATTACCTTCTCCACATACAGAATTGGACAGGGGTGTCCAATTGAGTTTTTATCCCTGTATGTGCAAAAAACATAGCCAAATTTTGAAATCCATCTAGCCCCCTCCAAAGCACATCAATGGACATCTACGGCCTCCCAGAAGTACAACAAAACAAACCCCAGCTCCCCACGACATTACCTTCTCCACATACAGAATTGGACAGGGGTGCAAAAAAAGTGCCCTGTAAAACCATCTAGGAGCACGTTTCAATACCCCCTGAGTCATCTGGAATAGGTTTGTGTTGAACTTTTTTTTAAGTCACCAAAGAGCCAAACAGTCTCCGGCTGTTGGATTCTGTTAAAGCTGCGGCACATGTGCCGCAACTTTAACAGAATCCAACAGCCGGAGACTAAGTCTTGTTTCTTAAAAAAAAAAAAAAGCCCTGTAAAACCATCTAGGAGCACGTTTCAATACCCCCTGAGTCATCTGGGATAGGTTTGTGTTGCACTTTTTTTTAAGTCACCAAAGAGCCAAACACTTAGCAGAATCCATCAGACGGAGACTAAGTTTTGAAATCCATCTAGCCCCCTCCAAAGCACATCAATGGACATCTACGGCCTCCCAGAAGTACAACAAAACAAACCCCAGCTCCCCACGACATTACCTTCTCCACATACAGAATTGGACAGGGGTGTCCGATGGAGTTTTTATCCCTGTACCTAACCCTAACCCTAACCCTAACCCTAACCCTAACCCTAACCCTAACCCTAACCCTAACCCTAACCCTAACCCTAACCCTAACCCTAACCCTAACCACATTTTGACACCCACCTAGCCCCCTCCAAAGCACATCGATGGACATCTATGGCCTCCAAGTAGAACAACAAAACAAACCCCAGCTCCCCACGACATTACCTTCTCCACATACAGAATTGGACAGGGGTGTCCAATTGAGTTTTTATCCCTGTATGTGCAAAAAACATAGCCAAATTTTGAAATCCATCTAGCCCCCTCCAAAGCACATCAATGGACATCTACGGCCTCCCAGAAGTACAACAAAACAAACCCCAGCTCCCCACGACATTACCTTCTCCACATACAGAATTGGACAGGGGTGCAAAAAAAGTGCCCTGTAAAACCATCTAGGAGCACGTTTCAATACCCCCTGAGTCATCTGGAATAGGTTTGTGTTGAACTTTTTTTTAAGTCACCAAAGAGCCAAACAGTCTCCGGCTGTTGGATTCTGTTAAAGCTGCGGCACATGTGCCGCAACTTTAACAGAATCCAACAGCCGGAGACTAAGTCTTGTTTCTTAAAAAAAAAAAAAAGCCCTGTAAAACCATCTAGGAGCACGTTTCAATACCCCCTGAGTCATCTGGGATAGGTTTGTGTTGCACTTTTTTTTAAGTCACCAAAGAGCCAAACACTTAGCAGAATCCATCGGACGGAGACTAAGTTTTGAAATCCATCTAGCCCCCTCCAAAGCACATCAATGGACATCTACGGCCTCCCAGAAGTACAACAAAACAAACCCCAGCTCCCCACGACATTACCTTCTCCACATACAGAATTGGACAGGGGTGTCCGATGGAGTTTTTATCCCTGTACCTAACCCTAACCCTAACCCTAACCCTAACCCTAACCCTAACCCTAACCCTAACCCTAACCCTAACCCTAACCCTAACCTAACCTAACCCTAACCCTAACACTAACCCTAACCCTAACCCTAACCCTAACCCTAACCCTAACCCTAACCCTAACCTAACCCTAACCCTAACCCTAACCCTAACCCTAACCCTAACCCTAACCCTAACCCTAACCCTAAAACCCAAAACCCTAAACCCTAAACCCTAACCCTAACCCTAACCCTAACCCTAACCCTAACCCTAACCCTAACCCTAAACCCTAACCCTAACCCTAACCCTAACCCTAACCCTAACCCTAACCCTAACCCTAACCCTAACCCTAACCCTAACCACATTTTGAAACCCACCTAGCCCCCTCCAAAGCACATCGATGGACATCTATGGCCTCCAAGTAGAACAACAAAACAAACCCCAGCTCCCCACGACATTACCTTCTCCACATACAGAATTGGACAGGGGTGTCCAATTGAGTTTTTATCCCTGTATGTGCAAAAAACATAGCCAAATTTTGAAATCCATCTAGCCCCCTCCAAAGCACATCAATGGACATCTACGGCCTCCCAGAAGTACAACAAAACAAACCCCAGCTCCCCACGACATTACCTTCTCCACATACAGAATTGGACAGGGGTGCAAAAAAAGTGCCCTGTAAAACCATCTAGGAGCACGTTTCAATACCCCCTGAGTCATCTGGAATAGGTTTGTGTTGAACTTTTTTTTAAGTCACCAAAGAGCCAAACACAGTCTCCGGCTGTTGGATTCTGTTAAAGCTGCGGCACATGTGGTCACCATGTCACCAAAGAGCCAAACACTTAGCAGAATCCATCGGACGGAGACTAAGTTTTGAAATCCATCTAGCCCCCTCCAAAGCACATCAATGGACATCTACGGCCTCCCAGAAGTACAACAAAACAAACCCCAGCTCCCCACGACATTACCTTCTCCACATACAGAATTGGACAGGGGTGTCCGATGGAGTTTTTATCCCTGTACCTAACCCTAACCCTAACCCTAACCCTAACCCTAACCCTAACCCTAACCCTAACCCTAACCCTAACCCTAACCCTAACCCTAACCCTAACCCTAACCTAACCTAACCCTAACCCTAACACTAACCCTAACCCTAACCCTAACCCTAACCCTAACCCTAACCCTAACCCTAACCCTAACCTAACCCTAACCCTAACCCTAACCCTAACCCTAACCCTAACCCTAACCCTAACCCTAACCCTAACCCTAACCCTAAAACCCAAAACCCTAAACCCTAAACCCTAACCCTAACCCTAACCCTAACCCTAACCCTAACCCTAACCCTAACCCTAAACCCTAACCCTAACCCTAACCCTAACCCTAACCCTAACCCTAACCCTAACCCTAACCACATTTTGAAACCCACCTAGCCCCCTCCAAAGCACATCGATGGACATCTATGGCCTCCAAGTAGAACAACAAAACAAACCCCAGCTCCCCACGACATTACCTTCTCCACATACAGAATTGGACAGGGGTGTCCAATTGAGTTTTTATCCCTGTATGTGCAAAAAACATAGCCAAATTTTGAAATCCATCTAGCCCCCTCCAAAGCACATCAATGGACATCTACGGCCTCCCAGAAGTACAACAAAACAAACCCCAGCTCCCCACGACATTACCTTCTCCACATACAGAATTGGACAGGGGTGCAAAAAAAGTGCCCTGTAAAACCATCTAGGAGCACGTTTCAATACCCCCTGAGTCATCTGGAATAGGTTTGTGTTGAACTTTTTTTTAAGTCACCAAAGAGCCAAACAGTCTCCGGCTGTTGGATTCTGTTAAAGCTGCGGCACATGTGCCGCAACTTTAACAGAATCCAACAGCCGGAGACTAAGTCTTGTTTCTTAAAAAAAAAAAAAAGCCCTGTAAAACCATCTAGGAGCACGTTTCAATACCCCCTGAGTCATCTGGGATAGGTTTGTGTTGCACTTTTTTTTAAGTCACCAAAGAGCCAAACACTTAGCAGAATCCATCAGACGGAGACTAAGTTTTGAAATCCATCTAGCCCCCTCCAAAGCACATCAATGGACATCTACGGCCTCCCAGAAGTACAACAAAACAAACCCCAGCTCCCCACGACATTACCTTCTCCACATACAGAATTGGACAGGGGTGTCCGATGGAGTTTTTATCCCTGTACCTAACCCTAACCCTAACCCTAACCCTAACCCTAACCCTAACCCTAACCCTAACCCTAACCCTAACCCTAACCCTAACCCTAACCCTAACCCTAACCCTAACCCTAACCACATTTTGACACCCACCTAGCCCCCTCCAAAGCACATCGATGGACATCTATGGCCTCCAAGTAGAACAACAAAACAAACCCCAGCTCCCCACGACATTACCTTCTCCACATACAGAATTGGACAGGGGTGTCCAATTGAGTTTTTATCCCTGTATGTGCAAAAAACATAGCCAAATTTTGAAATCCATCTAGCCCCCTCCAAAGCACATCAATGGACATCTACGGCCTCCCAGAAGTACAACAAAACAAACCCCAGCTCCCCACGACATTACCTTCTCCACATACAGAATTGGACAGGGGTGCAAAAAAAGTGCCCTGTAAAACCATCTAGGAGCACGTTTCAATACCCCCTGAGTCATCTGGAATAGGTTTGTGTTGAACTTTTTTTTAAGTCACCAAAGAGCCAAACAGTCTCCGGCTGTTGGATTCTGTTAAAGCTGCGGCACATGTGCCGCAACTTTAACAGAATCCAACAGCCGGAGACTAAGTCTTGTTTCTTAAAAAAAAAAAAAAGCCCTGTAAAACCATCTAGGAGCACGTTTCAATACCCCCTGAGTCATCTGGGATAGGTTTGTGTTGCACTTTTTTTTAAGTCACCAAAGAGCCAAACACTTAGCAGAATCCATCGGACGGAGACTAAGTTTTGAAATCCATCTAGCCCCCTCCAAAGCACATCAATGGACATCTACGGCCTCCCAGAAGTACAACAAAACAAACCCCAGCTCCCCACGACATTACCTTCTCCACATACAGAATTGGACAGGGGTGTCCGATGGAGTTTTTATCCCTGTACCTAACCCTAACCCTAACCCTAACCCTAACCCTAACCCTAACCCTAACCCTAACCCTAACCCTAACCCTAACCCTAACCCTAACCTAACCTAACCCTAACCCTAACACTAACCCTAACCCTAACCCTAACCCTAACCCTAACCCTAACCCTAACCCTAACCTAACCCTAACCCTAACCCTAACCCTAACCCTAACCCTAACCCTAACCCTAACCCTAACCCTAACCCTAAAACCCAAAACCCTAAACCCTAAACCCTAACCCTAACCCTAACCCTAACCCTAACCCTAACCCTAACCCTAACCCTAAACCCTAACCCTAACCCTAACCCTAACCCTAACCCTAACCCTAACCCTAACCCTAACCCTAACCCTAACCACATTTTGAAACCCACCTAGCCCCCTCCAAAGCACATCGATGGACATCTATGGCCTCCAAGTAGAACAACAAAACAAACCCCAGCTCCCCACGACATTACCTTCTCCACATACAGAATTGGACAGGGGTGTCCAATTGAGTTTTTATCCCTGTATGTGCAAAAAACATAGCCAAATTTTGAAATCCATCTAGCCCCCTCCAAAGCACATCAATGGACATCTACGGCCTCCCAGAAGTACAACAAAACAAACCCCAGCTCCCCACGACATTACCTTCTCCACATACAGAATTGGACAGGGGTGCAAAAAAAGTGCCCTGTAAAACCATCTAGGAGCACGTTTCAATACCCCCTGAGTCATCTGGAATAGGTTTGTGTTGAACTTTTTTTTAAGTCACCAAAGAGCCAAACACAGTCTCCGGCTGTTGGATTCTGTTAAAGCTGCGGCACATGTGGTCACCATGTCACCAAAGAGCCAAACACTTAGCAGAATCCATCGGACGGAGACTAAGTTTTGAAATCCATCTAGCCCCCTCCAAAGCACATCAATGGACATCTACGGCCTCCCAGAAGTACAACAAAACAAACCCCAGCTCCCCACGACATTACCTTCTCCACATACAGAATTGGACAGGGGTGTCCGATGGAGTTTTTATCCCTGTACCTAACCCTAACCCTAACCCTAACCCTAACCCTAACCCTAACCCTAACCCTAACCCTAACCCTAACCCTAACCCTAACCCTAACCTAACCTAACCCTAACCCTAACACTAACCCTAACCCTAACCCTAACCCTAACCCTAACCCTAACCCTAACCCTAACCCTAACCTAACCCTAACCCTAACCCTAACCCTAACCCTAACCCTAACCCTAACCCTAACCCTAACCCTAACCCTAACCCTAAAACCCAAAACCCTAAACCCTAAACCCTAACCCTAACCCTAACCCTAACCCTAACCCTAACCCTAACCCTAAACCCTAACCCTAACCCTAACCCTAACCCTAACCCTAACCCTAACCCTAACCCTAACCACATTTTGAAACCCACCTAGCCCCCTCCAAAGCACATCGATGGACATCTATGGCCTCCAAGTAGAACAACAAAACAAACCCCAGCTCCCCACGACATTACCTTCTCCACATACAGAATTGGACAGGGGTGTCCAATTGAGTTTTTATCCCTGTATGTGCAAAAAACATAGCCAAATTTTGAAATCCATCTAGCCCCCTCCAAAGCACATCAATGGACATCTACGGCCTCCCAGAAGTACAACAAAACAAACCCCAGCTCCCCACGACATTACCTTCTCCACATACAGAATTGGACAGGGGTGCAAAAAAAGTGCCCTGTAAAACCATCTAGGAGCACGTTTCAATACCCCCTGAGTCATCTGGAATAGGTTTGTGTTGAACTTTTTTTTAAGTCACCAAAGAGCCAAACACAGTCTCCGGCTGTTGGATTCTGTTAAAGCTGCGGCACATGTGCCGCAACTTTAACAGAATCCAACAGCCGGAGACTAAGTCTTGTTTCTTAAAAAAAAAAAAAAGCCCTGTAAAACCATCTAGGAGCACGTTTCAATACCCCCTGAGTCATCTGGGATAGGTTTGTGTTGCACTTTTTTTTAAGTCACCAAAGAGCCAAACACTTAGCAGAATCCATCAGACGGAGACTAAGTTTTGAAATCCATCTAGCCCCCTCCAAAGCACATCAATGGACATCTACGGCCTCCCAGAAGTACAACAAAACAAACCCCAGCTCCCCACGACATTACCTTCTCCACATACAGAATTGGACAGGGGTGTCCGATGGAGTTTTTATCCCTGTACCTAACCCTAACCCTAACCCTAACCCTAACCCTAACCCTAACCCTAACCCTAACCTAACCCTAACCCTAACACTAACCCTAACCCTAACCCTAACCCTAACCCTAACCCTAACCCTAACCCTAACCCTAACCACATTTTGACACCCACCTAGCCCCCTCCAAAGCACATCGATGGACATCTATGGCCTCCAAGTAGAACAACAAAACAAACCCCAGCTCCCCACGACATTACCTTCTCCACATACAGAATTGGACAGGGGTGTCCAATTGAGTTTTTATCCCTGTATGTGCAAAAAACATAGCCAAATTTTGAAATCCATCTAGCCCCCTCCAAAGCACATCAATGGACATCTACGGCCTCCCAGAAGTACAACAAAACAAACCCCAGCTCCCCACGACATTACCTTCTCCACATACAGAATTGGACAGGGGTGCAAAAAAAGTGCCCTGTAAAACCATCTAGGAGCACGTTTCAATACCCCCTGAGTCATCTGGAATAGGTTTGTGTTGAACTTTTTTTTAAGTCACCAAAGAGCCAAACAGTCTCCGGCTGTTGGATTCTGTTAAAGCTGCGGCACATGTGCCGCAACTTTAACAGAATCCAACAGCCGGAGACTAAGTCTTGTTTCTTAAAAAAAAAAAAAAGCCCTGTAAAACCATCTAGGAGCACGTTTCAATACCCCCTGAGTCATCTGGGATAGGTTTGTGTTGCACTTTTTTTTAAGTCACCAAAGAGCCAAACACTTAGCAGAATCCATCAGACGGAGACTAAGTTTTGAAATCCATCTAGCCCCCTCCAAAGCACATCAATGGACATCTACGGCCTCCCAGAAGTACAACAAAACAAACCCCAGCTCCCCACGACATTACCTTCTCCACATACAGAATTGGACAGGGGTGTCCGATGGAGTTTTTATCCCTGTACCTAACCCTAACCCTAACCCTAACCCTAACCCTAACCCTAACCCTAACCCTAACCCTAACCCTAACCCTAACCCTAACCCTAACCCTAACCCTAACCCTAACCCTAACCCTAACCACATTTTGACACCCACCTAGCCCCCTCCAAAGCACATCGATGGACATCTATGGCCTCCAAGTAGAACAACAAAACAAACCCCAGCTCCCCACGACATTACCTTCTCCACATACAGAATTGGACAGGGGTGTCCAATTGAGTTTTTATCCCTGTATGTGCAAAAAACATAGCCAAATTTTGAAATCCATCTAGCCCCCTCCAAAGCACATCAATGGACATCTACGGCCTCCCAGAAGTACAACAAAACAAACCCCAGCTCCCCACGACATTACCTTCTCCACATACAGAATTGGACAGGGGTGCAAAAAAAGTGCCCTGTAAAACCATCTAGGAGCACGTTTCAATACCCCCTGAGTCATCTGGAATAGGTTTGTGTTGAACTTTTTTTTAAGTCACCAAAGAGCCAAACAGTCTCCGGCTGTTGGATTCTGTTAAAGCTGCGGCACATGTGCCGCAACTTTAACAGAATCCAACAGCCGGAGACTAAGTCTTGTTTCTTAAAAAAAAAAAAAAGCCCTGTAAAACCATCTAGGAGCACGTTTCAATACCCCCTGAGTCATCTGGGATAGGTTTGTGTTGCACTTTTTTTTAAGTCACCAAAGAGCCAAACACTTAGCAGAATCCATCGGACGGAGACTAAGTTTTGAAATCCATCTAGCCCCCTCCAAAGCACATCAATGGACATCTACGGCCTCCCAGAAGTACAACAAAACAAACCCCAGCTCCCCACGACATTACCTTCTCCACATACAGAATTGGACAGGGGTGTCCGATGGAGTTTTTATCCCTGTACCTAACCCTAACCCTAACCCTAACCCTAACCCTAACCCTAACCCTAACCCTAACCCTAACCCTAACCCTAACCTAACCTAACCCTAACCCTAACACTAACCCTAACCCTAACCCTAACCCTAACCCTAACCCTAACCCTAACCCTAACCTAACCCTAACCCTAACCCTAACCCTAACCCTAACCCTAACCCTAACCCTAACCCTAACCCTAAAACCCAAAACCCTAAACCCTAAACCCTAACCCTAACCCTAACCCGAACCCTAACCCTAACCCTAACCCTAACCCTAAACCCTAACCCTAACCCTAACCCTAACCCTAACCCTAACCCTAACCCTAACCCTAACCCTAACCCTAACCCTAACCCTAACCACATTTTGAAACCCACCTAGCCCCCTCCAAAGCACATCGATGGACATCTATGGCCTCCAAGTAGAACAACAAAACAAACCCCAGCTCCCCACGACATTACCTTCTCCACATACAGAATTGGACAGGGGTGTCCAATTGAGTTTTTATCCCTGTATGTGCAAAAAACATAGCCAAATTTTGAAATCCATCTAGCCCCCTCCAAAGCACATCAATGGACATCTACGGCCTCCCAGAAGTACAACAAAACAAACCCCAGCTCCCCACGACATTACCTTCTCCACATACAGAATTGGACAGGGGTGCAAAAAAAGTGCCCTGTAAAACCATCTAGGAGCACGTTTCAATACCCCCTGAGTCATCTGGAATAGGTTTGTGTTGAACTTTTTTTTAAGTCACCAAAGAGCCAAACACAGTCTCCGGCTGTTGGATTCTGTTAAAGCTGCGGCACATGTGCCGCAACTTTAACAGAATCCAACAGCCGGAGACTAAGTCTTGTTTCTTAAAAAAAAAAAAAAGCCCTGTAAAACCATCTAGGAGCACGTTTCAATACCCCCTGAGTCATCTGGGATAGGTTTGTGTTGCACTTTTTTTTAAGTCACCAAAGAGCCAAACACTTAGCAGAATCCATCAGACGGAGACTAAGTTTTGAAATCCATCTAGCCCCCTCCAAAGCACATCAATGGACATCTACGGCCTCCCAGAAGTACAACAAAACAAACCCCAGCTCCCCACGACATTACCTTCTCCACATACAGAATTGGACAGGGGTGTCCGATGGAGTTTTTATCCCTGTACCTAACCCTAACCCTAACCCTAACCCTAACCCTAACCCTAACCCTAACCTAACCCTAACCCTAACACTAACCCTAACCCTAACCCTAACCCTAACCCTAACCCTAACCCTAACC
>NC_139998.1:61250434-61392934 GCF_964263955.1 Coregonus lavaretus | reverse complement strand
TCGATGGACATCTACGGCCTCCCAGGAGTACAACAAAACAAACCCCAGCTCCCCACAACATTACCTTCTCCACATACAGAATTGGACAGGGGTGTCCAATTGAGTTTTTATCCCTGTACCCTAACCCTAACATAACCAAATTTTGAAATCCACCTAGCCCCCTCCAAAGCACATCGATTGACATCTACGGCCTCCCAGGAGTACAGCAAAACAAACCCCAGCTCCCCACGACATTACCTTCTCCACATACAGAATTGGACAGGGGTGTCCAATTGAGTTTTTATCCCTGTACCTAACCCTAACCCTAACCCTAACCCTAACCCTAACCCTAACCCTAAACCCTAACCCTAACCCTAACCCTAACCCTAAACCCTAACCCTAACCCTAACCCTAACCCTAACCCTAACCCCTAACCCTAACCCTAACCCTAACCCTAACCCTAACCCTAACCCTAAAACCCAAAACCCTAAACCCTAAACCCTAACCCTAAACCCTAACCCTAACCCTAACCCTAACCCTAACCCTAACCCTAACCCTAACCCTAACCCTAACCCTAAACCCTAACCCTAACCCTAACCCTAACCCTAACCCTAACCCTAACCCTAACCCTAACCCTAACCCTAACCCTAACCCAACCCTAACCCTAACCCTAACCCTAACCCTAACCCTAACCCCAACCCTAACCCTAACCCTAACCCTCTGATGAAGCCTAGTAAGGCGAAACGTCAGGCAGCGCTTTTTATTTGTATATTTGTAAACAATTTTTAATGACTTTTTGGACACCCCCTTTTTTTAAAACAGGGGATTCAGATACTTTTAAAACCAAAAGGACTACAAAATCAACAAACAATTCAAGTGCAGGAGCACACCGATAACATCCACTATTGGATTCTTCCATTCTTCCTCCATCACTAAGGGTAGGCCACCCAAACATTTCAAATGTGAGTATGGAGTAAAGGACCTGGGTAAGAATTTGTTTTGGACTAGGTGTGCACACTGAAGACAACAACATATATATATATATTTTGTCCACTTGTTCTTCACTAAGGAAAATACAAAATTGTTTTTATACTACCATTGGAACAAAGTGGAAACTACAAAGGAAGAACCACCAAACACTTCCAGTTCCATACCTTTAATGGTGGATGTTTTTTGGTTTTGTGTAGTCTTTAAATGAAAATGATTACATCCTAAATCCACCAGATGGCAGTGAGAGTTTACTCCTTGAGAGTTCACCTGTAAAAGTGAGTGTTTGTTAGATTGAGTGTGGTTTCTAGTTCTCTTCCCAGTCCGGTCATTAATCATTGTGTGTTTTATGTAAACCCCTTTTTTTTTTTAAACCTACCCTACCCTTCCTCTTTTTCTATGCTTGTTTTAGATAGGGATCTTTATATGCTTACCTTACCTGTTTACATTGTTTTTAGCCATCAGCCTTAGAGACAACAGATGCCAATATGTCTGTCCCTCTCCACAATCGCTATGGGAGTTTGGCTCGGAATATTGACTTGGGTGAGTGCACCCCAGCCCTTACCATGAACATAAGGGAGAGACAGATTATTAATAGACCTATGGCCCCTGTAGATCTGGTACTTACCAAAAAGTACTTTAAGTTACTGCAGGCTCTACACCATTCAGAGATTTTGGCCAACTCTGTTACTATGGGTTCTTGCCCCCCTGGGATGCTTAGACAGGTTGCTAAGCTATCTGCTTTTATTAAACCCTCTTCACCTACTATAGACACTTTAGAGAAGGTTAAGCAGAATACTGCACAGTGGATGGAGGTTAACATGAGTATATTACGGGAACATTATGATATGGTGATAGCTCTGGGTTTAGAGGAACTTCATGATTTTCACCTGGAGGCCTTTAATAAGGCAGTAGTTTGGGGAAAAGCCAGATATAGGCACAAGTTTACTATAACTTCAGTGGATACATTGAGATCCATGCTACAGGCCCGTCGAGTAGCTCCATCTACTCAGACACCTTTAACATTGTGTCCTGTGGAGTTTCCACCTTTGCCTAAGATTTCCCAACCTTTGAGGCCCAAATCGATGGACATCTACGGCCTCCCAGGAGTACAACAAAACAAACCCCAGCTCCCCACAACATTACCTTCTCCACATACAGAATTGGACAGGGGTGTCCAATTGAGTTTTTATCCCTGTACCCTAACCCTAACATAACCAAATTTTGAAATCCACCTAGCCCCCTCCAAAGCACATCGATTGACATCTACGGCCTCCCAGGAGTACAGCAAAACAAACCCCAGCTCCCCACGACATTACCTTCTCCACATACAGAATTGGACAGGGGTGTCCAATTGAGTTTTTATCCCTGTACCCTAACCCTAACCCTAACCCTAGCCCCCTCCAAAGCACATCGATTGACATCTACGGCCTCCCAGGAGTACAGCAAAACAAACCCCAGCTCCCCACGACATTACCTTCTCCACATACAGAATTGGACAGGGGTGTCCAA
Source organism: Coregonus lavaretus (assembly GCF_964263955.1). NCBI lineage: Eukaryota > Metazoa > Chordata > Actinopteri > Salmoniformes > Salmonidae > Coregonus > Coregonus lavaretus. Next base: position 61,390,456 of record NC_139998.1, on the reverse strand, counting down.
TTGAGTTTTTATCCCTGTACCTAACCCTAACCCTAACCCTAACCCCTAACCCTAACCCTAACCCTAACCCTAACCCAACAAAACAAACCCCAGCTCCCCACAACATTACCTTCTCCACATACAGAATTGGACAGGGGTGTCCAATGAAGTTTTTATGCCTGTACCCTAACCCTAACCACATACAGTATTGGACAGGGGTGTCCAATGAAGTTTTTATGCCTGTACCCTAACCCTAACCCTAACCCTAACTCTAATCCTAAACCCTAACCTAACCTTAACCCTAACCCTAACCCTTAACCCTAACCCCTAACCCCTAACTCCTAACCCTAACCACATTTTGAAATCCACCTAGCCCCCCCCCAAAGCATATTGATGGATATCTACGGCCTCCCAGGAGTACAACAAAACAACAGGGGTGTCCAATTAAGTTTTTATGCCTGTACCCTAACACTAATCCCTAACCAAATTTTGAAATCCACCTAGCCCCCCCCAAAGCATATTGATGGATATCTACGGCCTCCCAGGAGTACAAAAAAAACAAACCCCAGCTCCCCACGACATTACCTTCTCCACATACAGTATTGGACAGGGGTGTCCAATTAAGTTTTTATGCCTGTACCTAACCCTAACTCTAACCCTAAACCCTAACCTAACCCTCACCCCTAACCCTAACCCCAACCAAATATTGAAATCCACCTAGCCCCCCCCAAAGCATATTGATGGATATCTACGGCCTCCCAGGAGTACAACAAAACAAACCCCAGCTCCCCACAACATTACCTTCTCCACATACAGTATTGGACAGGGGTGTCCAATTAAGTTTTTATGCCTGTACCTAACCCTAACTCTAACCCTAAACCCTAACCTAACCCTCACCCCTAACCCTAACCCCAACCAAATATTGAAATCCACCTAGCCCCCCCCAAAGCATATTGATGGATATCTACGGCCTCCCAGGAGTACAAAAAAACAAACCCCAGCTCCCCACGACATTACCTTCTCCACATACAGTATTGGACAGGGGTGTCCAATTAAGTTTTTATGCCTGTACCTAACCCTAACCCTAACCCTAACCCTAACCCTAACCTCAGTGACACCGGTGCCTAAAACCTAACCTTAATCCTAAAGTTCTCTACTTAAACCCTAACCCTAATCCTAACCTCAGTGAAACCGGTACCTAAACCTAACCTCGATGCCTAAAACTTAATTCCTTCCCTTCCCGTTTTTGGGATTTTTTTATAATGTCTTGTCCTTGTATATATATTTTTTTGTATATGTTTTTTATTTATTTCATTGAAACATAAAGCATGATATATATATAGCCCCTGTGCCCGTGCACACTTAACACCCATGTGGTGTGAAGAATTTGTCCCCTACCTAACCCTAACCCTAAACCCTAACCCTCTGACGGAATAACTCCTGCTCCCTCTGAACCAATAGCCCCCGTAACCTGGTGGCCTCCTCTCCTAACCTGCAGATCCGCCCTGTCGCGGCCTCCTGCTGCCTCGTCGTCCACACCGTGTGCCCCCCCCAAAATAAATTATTGGGGTTGCCTCTCGGGTCTCCGTCGTCGGCACTCCTCTGTTGCTATCCTGGTGCTATTGAACATTATCTCATGAGATCAACATGTTGCTATCCTGGTGCTTTTGAACATTATCTCATGAGATCAAAATGTTGCTATCCTGGTGCTATTGAACATTATCTCATGAGATCAACATGTTGCTATCCTGGTGCTGTTGAACATTATCTCATGAGATCAACATGTTGCTATCCTGGTGCTGTTGAACATTATCTCATGAGATCAACATGTTGCTATCCTGGTGCTATTGAACATTATCTCATGAGATCAACATGTTGCTATCCTGTTGTTGTTGAACATTATCTCATGAGATCAACATGTTGCTATCCTGGTGCTATTGAACATTATCTCATGAGATCAACATGTTGCTATCCTGGTGCTATTGAACATTATCTCATGAGATCAACATGTTGCTATCCTGGTGCTATTGAACATTATCTCATGAGATCAACATGTTGCTATCCTGGTGCTATTGAACATTATCTCATGAGATCAACATGTTGCTATCCTGTTGTTGTTGAACATTATCTCATGAGATCAACATGTTGCTATCCTGGTGCTATTGAACATTATCTCATGAGATCAACATGTTGCTATCCTGGTGCTGTTGAACATTATCTCATGAGATCAACATGTTGCTATCCTGGTGCTGTTGAACATTATCATGAGATTAACATGTTACTTTTCCTTTGATATAATATAATAACCCTAACCAGATTATCTCACCCTAACCATTTATGGTTTGATACATTTAGAGGAATAGACTTTATTATCCCCAATACATTAAGGACAGCATAGCCACTATCAAGGTTCAGGTAATTTCCCAAAAGTTTGAAGGAGTGTTACATCACCCTAAACACTGCTACACTGTCTGTATGTCTGTGTGGCTGTCTGTCTGTCTGTTGCTTTATATCAAATAAACAGGCTGCTGAACAGAATGTGCGTGCGTGCCTGCGTATGCGTCTGTGCCTGTGTGTGTGTCTGTGACCATCAATGAGCAACACATTCCAGTGTAATATTTAACTCTCCACTGATACTGTTAATGCTAGAGGGAAGATATTAATGGACACGTCTGACAGACAGTTAGTATGGCCTCTTTCACACATCACTAACAGAATAGCCCTGCCATTATCACACATATGACTATCTACAGAGTGCATGAGGAGAACTACAGGAAGACTACAGCAGGTAAGTAACAAAGATGTTCACTTTATCTATGGCTCAGCCCCTCCCAGGTGAGTTGAATGATTATATCTAGTCAATCATTCACTAGGACTAGAGTTGAACAGGTATGTAGTCTGACTGGGGTTGACAGTGATTGAACAGCAGCAGTGAAGGGTCTCATCTGTGGTAATTTGATCCACGAGCTCCAGGACATACAGGTCTGATAACGTCTAGCGTTTCTTACTGCGGACTTATATCAGAGGAAAGGCATCTGTGTGAGTTTTGATGAGTTTTAGCTTGTATTTACATTTTAGATACAATACAGGAAATAGCTATCATAACAATGTTTAACTCAAGAAAGTAATTAAAGGCAGACCGAGAAAATGATTCTGTCAGCAACTGTTTTGTTCAGTGAATGTTTTCTACTGTTGTTAATTATACACTGAACAAAAATATAAACGCAACATGCAACAATTTCAAAGATTTTACTGAGTTACAGTTTATATAAGGAAATCAGTCAGTTGAAATAAATTCATTAGGACCAAATCTATGGATTTCACATGACTGGGAATACAGATATGCATCTGTTGGTCACAGATACCTTAAAAAAAAAAAAATTGGGCCGTGGATCAGAAAACCAGTCAGTATCTGGTGTGACCACCATTTGCCTCATGCAGCGGGACACATCTCCTTCACATAGAGTTGATCAGGCTGTTGATTGTGGCCTGTGGAATGTTGTTCCCCTCCTCCTCAATGACTGTGTGAAGTTGCTGGATATTGGCAGGAACTGGAACACGCTGTCGTACACATCGATCCAGAGCATTCCAAACATGCTCAATGGGTGACGTCTGGTGAGCAAGCAGGCCGTGGAAGAACTGGGACATTTTCAGCTTCCAAGAATTGTGTACAGATCCTTGCGACATGGAGCCGTGCATTATCATGCTGAAACATGAGGTGATGGCGGCAGATCAATGTCACGACTATGGGCCTCAGGATATTGCCCATACCATAACCCCACCGCCACCATGGGGCACTCTGTTCATAACATTGACATCAGCAAACCGCTCGCCCACACAATGCCATCTGCCCAGTACAGTTAAAACCTTAATTAATCCGTGAAGAGCACACTTCTTCAGCGTGCCAGTGGCCATCGAAGGTGAGCATTTGCCCACTGAAGTCGGTTACGACGCCGTACTGCAGTCTGGTCAAGACCCTGGTGAGGACGACGAGCACGCAGATGAGCTTCCCTGAGACGGTTTCTAACAGTTTGTGCAGAAATTATTCAGTTGTGCAAACCCACAGTTTCATCAGCTGTCCGGGTGGCTGGTCTCAGGCGATCCCGCAGATGAAGAAGCTGGATGTGGAGGTCCTGGGCTGGCGTGGTTACACGTGGTCTGGGGAGGTCCTGGGGTGGCATGGTCTGCTGTCGTGAGGCCGGTTGGACGTACTGCCAAATTCTCTAAAACGACGTTGGAGGCGGCTTATGGTAAAGAAGTTAACATTAAATTCTCTGGCAACAGCTCTGATGGACATTCCTGCAGTCAGAATGCCATTTGCACACTCCCTCAAAACTTGAGACATCTGTGGCATTGTGTTGTGTAACAAAACTGCACATTTTAGAGTGGCCTTTTATTGTCCCCAGCACAAGGTGAACCTGTGTAATGATCATGCTGTTTAATCAGCTTCTTGATATGCCACACCTGTCAGGTGGATGGATTATCTTGGCAAAGGAGAAATGCTCACTAACAGGGATGTAAACTAATTTGTGCACAAAATGTGAAAGAAATAAGCTTTTTGTACGTGTGGAATATTTCTGGGATCTTTTATTCCAGCTCATGAAACATGGGACCAACACTTTACATGTTGCGTTTTATATTTTTGTTCATTATATAATGAGTAGTTGAATCAGCTGACTACTGTTGATGTTGACAGATAAATGTCATCCTGCAGAGCTCAAAGATCAGGGACATGTTAAAGTGCAGAGTGTTTCTGCTTGGCTGGCAGTACTGTGTAATCTCTAGTATCTCATGGAGCCTCTAGTTTTTAAGCAGTCTTTTAAGTGGTGTCTGTTTATCAGAATTCATGATAGAAAGACATTCATATGTGGAAAGGCAACATTATTCATATGTGGAAAGGCAACAGTATTCATACGTGGAAAGGCAACAGTATTCATACGTGGAAAGGCAACAGTATTTAATGTACAACTCATCTTCATGTAGTACTATTTTATTTAATGTCTGCTGTACCGTCTTTCTATGGGGGGAATCAGATGGAACTGAATTCCCTTTTCCTTCCCTTTTCTCCATTCTGACCTTGAACTGAAGCATGGGGCAACACATGTTACTGCTTCTCCATTCTGACCTTGAACTGAAGCATGGGGCAACACATGTTACTGCTTCTCCATTCTGACCTTGAACTGAAGCATGGGGCAACACATGTTACTGCTTCTCCATTCTGACCTTGAACTGAAGCATGGGGCAACACATGTTACTGCTTCTCCATTCTGACCTTGAACTGAAGCATGGGGCAACACATGTTACTGCTTCTCCATTCTGACCTTGAACTGAAGCATGGGGCAACGCATGTTACTGCTTCTCCATTCTGACCTTGAACTGAAGCATGGGGCAACGCATGTTACTGCTTCTCCATTCTGACCTTGAACTGAAGCATGGGGCAACGCATGTTACTGCTTCTCCATTCTGACCTTGAACTGAAGCATGGGGCAACACATGTTACTGCCAGCTACCAGTTTGGGGTGGAGATCACAGAAATTGAGATGTGGCAGAGGTGTGTCTACAGACACTTTTTCTCAATAGCGTACAATCAATTTTTTAAACAATGTTGTCGATTTTCAAAACAGACTTCACAAGACACCGAACCCTGTGGCCTTTTGAAAAAATAACAGTAAATGTGTTTTCAAAATGTAGTTGCTTCCTCAAAATATAAAAACATTAATCAAAACTACAGTTCCTTCAGAAAGTATTCACACCCCTAGACATTTTGCACATGTTGTGGTGTTACAGCCTGAATTTAAAATGGATGAAATTGTGATTTTGTCTCACTGCATACACACAATGATAATGTAAATCCCATGATGTCAACCCCATAATATCAACCCCATGATGTCAACCCCATGATGTCAACCCCATGATGTCAACCCCATGATGTCAACCCCATGATGTCAACCCCATGATGTCAACCCATAATGTCAACCCAATAATGTCAACCCCATGATGTCAACCCCATAATGTCAACCCAATAATGTCAACCCCATGATGTCAACCCCATGATGTCAACCCAATAATGTCAACCCCATGATGTCAACCTTCAAAAGTCAACTCCATGATGTCAACCCCATAATGTCAACCCCATAATGTCAATACCATGATGTCAACCCCATGATGTCAACCCAATAATGTCAACCCCATAATGTTAACCCCATGATGTCAACCCAATAATGTCAACCCCATGATGTCAACCCCATAATGTCAATACCATGATGTCAACCCCATGATGTCAACCCAATAATGTTAACCCCATGATGTCAACCCAATAATGTCAACCCCATAATGTTAACCCCATGATGTCAACCCCATAATATCAACCCCATAATGTTAACCCCATGATGTCAACCCAATAATGTCAACCCCATAATGTCAACCGCATAATGTTGCATGGACTCTGTGTGCAATATTAGTGTTTAAAGTGAGTTTTGAATGACTACCTCATCTCTGTACCCCATACATACAATTATCTGTAAGGTCCCTCAGTCGAGCAGTGAATTTCAAACACAGATTCATCCACAAAGACCAGGGAGGTTTCACAATGCCTCGCAAAGAAGGACACTTACTGGTAGATAGGTAAAAAAAAACAGACATTGAATATCCCTTTGAGCATGGTGAAGTTATTAATTACACTTTGGATGGTGTATCAATACACCCAGTCACTACAAATATACAGGCGTCCTTCCTAACTCAGTTACCGGCGAGGAAGGAAATCGCTCAGGGATTTCACCATGAAGCCAATGGTGACTTTAAAACAGTTACAGAGTTTACTGGCTGTGATAGGAGAAAACTGAGGATGGATCAACAACATTGTAGTTACTCCACAATCCTAACCTAATTGACAGAGTGAAAAGAAGGAAGCCTGTACAGAATAAAAACATGCATCCTGTTTGCAACAAGGCACTAAAGTAAAACTACAAAAAATTTGGCAAAAAAATTAACTTTATGTCCTGAAAACAAAGTGTTATGTTTGGTGCACACCTCTGAGTACCACTCTTCATATTTTCAAGCATGATGGTGGCTGCATCATGTTATGGGTATGCTTGTCATCGGCAAGGACTAGGGATTAGAGTGAAATGGAATAGAGTGAAGCACAGGCAAAATCCTTGAGGAAAATCTGGTTCTGTTTGCTTTCCAATGGACGCTGGGAGACAAATTCACCTTTCAGCAGGACAATAAGCTAAAAGACAAGGCCAAATATACACTGGAGTTGCTTACCAAGACAACATTGAATGTTCCTGAGTGGCCTAGTTACAGTTTTGACTTAAATCGCCATGAAAATCTATGTAAAGACTTGGAAATGTCTGTCTAGCAATGATGAACAACCAACTTGACAGAGCTTAAAGAATTTGTTTAATAATAACGTGCAAATATTTTACAATCCAGTTGTGCAAAGCTCTTCAAATCAAGTTTTATTCATACAACACATTTCAGACATGGAATGCAACACAATGTTCTTCACAGGAAAAAAACAAATAAAAACAATGAAAATAAAAACGGAAATATTTACTACGCAACAAACCTAAGAGGATAAACTAAAGAGTAACAATAAAAACGGAATGACTAAAAAGCCTCCTGAGGAAAAGCAAAGCTAAAAAGACGTGTTTTAAGATCTCTTTTTAAAAAGTCCCCAGTTTCGGCCCCCCTCAGGATCTCTGGCAGGCTATTCCAGAGGCTGGGGGAATAGTAACTAAAGGCTGCCTCTCCATGCCTCTTGGTCCTGGGCTTTGGGGTAGTTAAAAGGCCAGTGCCAGAGGACCTGAGAGACCTACTGGGTACATAACTTAAAAGCATGTCTGACATGTATTGGGGTGGCACAATCGTGGATTGATTTAAAAACCAATAGAAGAATCTTAAAATTTAATTATAAAACTCACAGGCAGCCAGTGCAGAGACCTTAGAAATTTAGCCAGAAAGACTCACAGCTGTAATCGCTGCCAAAGGTGATTCTAACGTATAGAGTCAGGGGTGTGAATATTTATGTAAATTACATATCTGTATTCCATTATTAATACATTTGCAAAAGTTTCTAAAAACATGTTTTCACTGTCGTTATGGGGTGTTGTGTGTAGATGGGTGAGATTTTTTTAAAAATCCATTTTGAATTCAGGCTCTAACACAACAAAATGTGGAATAAGTCAAGGGGTCTGAATACTTTCTGAAGGCTCTGAATACTTTCTGAAGGCTCTGAATACTTTCTGAAGGCTCTGTATATTATACCATCAAAATTGCAAATGGATTCAACAAAAGAACACAACTGCCTGCAAAATGATTAACACAACCATACTTATCTCTTGAGTCCAAGCAGACACATTTTTCTTTGTTGCATACAATAAATCTCAGTATATAAATTATTTATTTTATACAGTCATTATGTCTCAACTTTATCAAGGGTGTCAATAATTCCAGACCCCGCTGTATAGGCAGGCCTCAATCCACACCAATGGGTTAGGGTTAGGCCCCAATCCACACCAATGGGTTAGGGTTAGGGTTAGGCCTCAATCCACACAAATGGGTTAGGGTTAGGGTTAGGCCTCAATCTACACCAATGGGTTAGGGTTAGGGTTAGGCCTCAATCCACACCAATGGGTTAGGGTTAGGCCTCAAACCACACCAATGGGTTAGGGTTAGGCCTCAATCCACACCAATGGGTTAGGGTTAGGCCTCAATCCACACCAATGGGTTAGGGTTAGGGTTAGGCCTCAATCCACACCAATGGGTTAGGGTTAGGGTTAGGCCTCAATCCACACCAATGGGTTAGGGTTAGGGTTAGGCCTCAATCCACACCAATGCAAATCTCTATAATGGAAGGTCACAATGTTACTTAGAAGTAACCCAACATTATCTGCATGTCTGCAATATTGTAAAATATCATAACAATTAGACAGTCCCCATTGCCTAGATCTTTCCATATATTGTACATGGTATGACATTGATGGGATGGTTTAGAATGCTGTGCAGTAGTATTTACTGGTTGATGGAAACAGTGAACACAATTGCACACATTTCTCTTCAAGATGGAAACAATGTGTTATATTCTGTGAACAGAACACTTAACAGGGAATTTTGTATTCACGGATGACATTTGTATTTAAAGTTTGGCAAAAGGTGGTCGAAGATATGTAAGTTTGGTACCAAGGCAAGAAAATCATCCAAAGTTCTGTCAATGAATTTGAGCATTTGATCATTGCTGTTCTGCTATAGATACGTTTCAACACACAGACACCACCTTTAGCGTGAGGAAACCAAAGCAGCTCCTGCAGGTTCACAGACATTGAATTGATTTCTGTGCCCAGAGGGCTGGTGCTTGCCTACGGAGCAGCAAGGGGAACTGCCAAACCCTTCACCCCAACCCGAGTACTCCCCTTCACCCCCTCTGGTCTCTACGGGAGGGCAGCTCCCCTCAGCCCAGTCCAAGCTCTTCTCTGTCCAGGCACCCCAATGGGAGGGCAGCTCCCCTCAGCCCAGTCCAAGCTCTTCTCTGTCCAGGCACCCCAATGGGAGGGCAGCTCCCCTCAGCCCAGTCCAATCTCTTCTCTGTCCAGGCACCCCAATGGGAGGGCAGCTCCCCTCAGCCCAGTCCAAGCTCTTCTCTGTCCTGGCACCCCAATGGGAGGGCAGCTCCCCTCAGCCCAGTCCAAGCTCTCTCTCTCCTGGCACCCCATGGGAGGGCAGCTCCCCTCAGCCCAGTCCAAGCTCTTCTCTGTCCTGGCACCCCAATGGGAGGGCAGCTCCCCTCAGCCCAGTCCAAGCTCTCTCTGTCCTGGGACCCCAATGGGAGGGCAGCTCCCACTCAGCCCAGTCCAAGCTCTTCTCTCTCCTGGGACCCCAATGGTGGAACATGCTTCTCCCTAAAGTTAGGGCAACGGAGTCCATCATTTGAAAACGTCTGAAACCCTACCTCTTTGAAGAGTATCTTAAAAAACTCTCACAACACCCGAGGCCCTTCTCTTTTCCCACTACCACTGACTTTGCTGATAAATACTTTGTTGAGGGAAAATGTACTTGATACAATAGTGATATGTTGTCTCACCTGGCCATCTTAAGATGAATGCACTAATTGTAAGTCACTCTGGGCCTCTGCTAAATGACTAACATTTGAAATGTAAAAAATGTATGAATAAGGTTGAGCACCTGTTGGTTCCAAGTGGAAAACGATTTATAACACTGTTAGTGTGTTACATGAATTATCAGGCGTAATATCTTGATATAACTTGTATTCACGTTCTTCAACTTCTATCACAATTAAAGCTGCAAGCAGCATTGCTGGGGTTCAAGCTAGGTACTGTTATTCATTGTTGGTACATTTTGAGTTGAGCAGTTGTTATAAGATGGCAAAAGTGTCAGTAGTACCTGAAGAGGTGCATTAGGATGATTGATAGTGTTTCACAATGAAACATTTCACATACGGTACATACTGTACATAAACACAATTATTTTACAGTATACCAATCTTGTTTAGGATTATTTGGCTGAAATATGGCACGATTCCACAATTTCAATCAGTTTGCATCAGTTTCACTGAGGGACTTTTGTTTTGAAGGCAAACCGCAAAATCAACTATCTAGGCTGGCTAATCGTTATTGTGGCTAGCTTCACATAGGTAAATTCTCTGTATAACAACATGCTGACAGCAGTCTCTTTTAACCTACTGTAAATGTTATGTGTAATCTGAACCTTAGTGAAACTACATTCATTTCTAAACCTAACCTCAATTTGATTAACACCCTATGCTAACGTTACTACCTACAGTACCAGTCAAAAGTTTGGACACACCTACTCATTCCAGGGATTTTCTTTATTTTTACTATTTTCAACACTGTAGAATAATAGTGAAGACATCAAAACTATGAAATGACACATATGGAATCATGTAGTAACCAAAAAAGTATTAAACAAATCAAAATATATTTTATACTTGAAATTCTTCAAAGTAGCCACCCTTTGCCTTGATGACAGCTTTGCACACTCTTGGCATTCTCTCAACCAGCTTCACCTGGAATGTTTTTCCAACAGTCTTGAAGGAGTTCCCACATATGCTGAGCACTTGTTGGCTGCTTTTCCTTCACACTGCGGTCCAACTCATCCCAAACCATCTCAATTGGATTGAGGTCAGGTGATTGTGGAGGCCAGGTCATCTGATGCGGCACTCCATCACTCTCCTTCTTGGTCAAATAGCCCTTACACAGCCTGGAGGTGTGTTGGGTCATTGTCCTGTTGAAAAACAAATTATAGTCCCACTAAGCGCAAACCAGATGGGATGGCGTATCACTGCAGAATGCGGTGGTAGCCATGCTGGTTAAGTGTGCCTTGAATTCTAAATAAATAACTGACAGTGTCAATAGCAAAGCACCCCACACCATAACACCTCCTCCTCCATGCTTTACGGTGGGAACTACACATGCGGAGATCATGATTTCACCCACACCGCGTCTCACAAAGACACGGCGGTTGGAACCATGAATCTCCAATTTGGACTCCAGACCAAAGGACACATTTGCACCAGTCTAATGTCCGTTGCTCGTGTTTTTTGGCCCAAGCAGGTCTCTTCTTCTTATTGATGTCCTTTAGTAGTGGTTTCTTTGCAGCAATTCGACTATGAAGGCCTGATTCACACAGTCCCCTCTGAACAGTTGATGTTGAGATGTGTCTGTGACTTGAACTCTGTGAAGCTTTTATTTGGGCTGCAATTTCTGAGGCTGGTAACTCTAATGAACTTATCCTCTTCAGCAGAGGTAACTCTGGGTCTTCCATTCCAGTGGTGGTCCTCATGAGAGCCAGTTTCATCATAGCGCTTGATGGTTTTTGCGACTGCACTCGAAGTTCTTGAAATTGTCCGTATTGACTGACCTTCATGTCTTAAAGTAATGATGGACTGTCGTTTCTCTTTGCTTATTTGAGCTGTTCTTGCCATAATATGCACTTGGTCTTTTACCAAATAGTGCTATCTTCAGTATACCCCCCCCCCCTACCTAAGAAGGAAAGAAATTCCACAAATTAACTTTTAACAAGGCACACTTGTTAATTGAAATGCATTCCAGGTGACTACCTCATGAAGCTGGTTGAGAGAATGCCAAGAGTGTGCAAAGCTGTCATCAAGGCGAAGGGTGGCCATTTGAAGAATCTCAAATATAAAATATATTTTGATTTGTTTAACACTTTTTTGGTTACTACATGATTCCATATGAGTTATTCCATAGTTTTGATGTCTTCACTATTATTCTACAGTGTAAAAAATAGTAAAAATAAAGAAAAACCCTTGAATGAGTAGGTGTGTCCAATAATAAAGCGCTGCTCTACCTTCTTAACATAATGAATAATGTAATGAATAATGTAGACGTTGAGCAAGTTGAGGAGACTAAACTGCTTGGAGTAACCCTGGATTGTAAACTGTCATGGTCAAAACATATTGATACAACAGTAGCTAAGATGGGGAGAAGTCTGTCCATAATAAAGCTCTGCTCTGCCTTCTTAACAACACTATCAACAAGGCAGGTCCTACAGGCCCTAGTTTTGTCGCACCTGGACTACTGTTCAGTCGTGTGGTCAGGTGCCACAAAAAAGGATTTAGGAAAATTGCAATTGGCTCAGAACAGGGCAGCACGGCTGGCCCTTGGATGTACAAAGAGAGCTAATAATAATAATAATAATAATAATATGCATGTCAATCTCTCCTGGCTCAAAGTAGAGGAGAGATTGACATCATCACTACTTGTATTTATGAGAGGTATTGACATGTTGAATGCACCGAGCTGTCTGTTTAAACTACTAGCACACAGCTCAGACACCCATGCATACCCCACAAGACATGCCACCAGAGGTCTCTTCACAGTCCCCAAGTCCAGAACAGACTACGGGAGGCGCACAGTACTACATAGAGCCATGACTACATGGAACTCTATCCCACATCAGGTAACTGATGCAAGTAGTAAAATTAGATTTAAAAAACAGATAAAAATACACCTTATGGAACAGCAGGGACTGTGAAGCAACACAAACATAGGCACAGACACATGCATACACACACATAATAACATACACACTATACACACACGTACACATGGATTTTGTGTTGTAGATATGTGGCAGTGGTGGAGTAGGGGCCTGAAGGCACACAGCATGTTGTGAAATCTGCTAATGTATTGTAATGTTTTAAAAATTGAATAAACTACCTTAATTTTAAAAGACCCCAGGAAGATCCATAATAAACACAAATACAAATACAAACAAACATTTCCCTGCGCCGCCAGGGACTTAGACGCTCCCTCCATGGCCGTGGACGCCCCTACCAGCGCTGTGTCAGGCGTGTCCCAGGGTCTGTAGTCGTGGGGGATACGGTGTATATTCTCAGAGCTGTGTCAGGCGTGTCCCAGGGTCTGTAGTCGTGGGGGATACGGTGTATATTCTCAGAGCTGTGTCAGGCGTGTCCCCAGGGTCTGTAGTCGTGGGGGATACGGTGTATATTCTCAGAGCTGTGTCAGGCGTGTCCCCAGGGTCTGTAGTCGTGGGGGATACGGTGTATATTCTCAGAGCTGTGTCAGGCGTGTCCCCAGGGTCTGTAGTCGTGGGGGATACGGTGTATATTCTCAGAGCTGTGTCCCCAGGGTCTGTAGTCGTGGGGGATACGGTGTATATTCTCAGAGCTGTGTCAGGCGTGTCCCCAGGGTCTGTAGTCGTGGGGGATACGGTGTATATTCTCAGAGCTGTGTCAGGCGTGTCCCCAGGGTCTGTAGTCGTGGGGGATACGGTGTATATTCTCAGAGCTGTGTCAGGCGTGTCCCCAGGGTCTGTAGTCGTGGGGGATACGGTGTATATTCTCAGAGCTGTGTCAGGCGTGTTCCCAGGGTCTGTAGTCGTGGGGGATACGGTGTATATTCTCAGAGCTGTGTCAGGCGTGTCCCCAGGGTCTGTAGTCGTGGGGGATACGGTGTATATTCTCAGAGCTGTGTCAGGCGTGTCCCCAGGGTCTGTAGTCGTGGGGAATACGGTGTATATTCTCAGAGCTGTGTCAGGCGTGTCCCCAGGGTCTGTAGTCGTGGGGGATACGGTGTATATTCTCAGAGCTGTGTCAGGCGTGTCCCCAGGGTCTGTAGTCGTGGGGGATACGGTGTATATTCTCAGAGCTGTGTCAGGCGTGTCCCCAGGGTCTGTAGTCGTGGGGGATACGGTGTATATTCTCAGAGCTGTGTCAGGCGTGTCCCCAGGGTCTGTAGTCGTGGGGGATACGGTGTATATTCTCAGAGCTGTGTCAGGCGTGTCCCCAGGGTCTGTAGTCGTGGGGGATACGGTGTATATTCTCAGAGCTGTGTCAGGCGTGTCCCCAGGGTCTGTAGTCGTGGGGGATACGGTGTATATTCTCAGAGCTGTGTCAGGCGTGTCCCCAGGGTCTGTAGTCGTGGGGGATACAGTGTATGTTCTCAGAGCTGTGTCAGGCGTGTCCCAGTGTCTGTGGTCGTGGGGGATACGGTGTATATTGTCAGAGCTGTGTCAGGCGTGTCCCCAGGGTCTGTAGTCGTGGGGGATACGGTGTATATTCTCAGAGCTGTGTCAGGCGTGTCCCCAGGGTCTGTAGTCGTGGGGGATACGGTGTATATTCTCAGAGCTGTGTCAGGTGTGTCCCCAGGGTCTGTAGTCGTGGGGGATACGGTGTATATTCTCAGAGCTGTGTCAGGCGTGTCCCCAGGGTCTGTAGTCGTGGGGGATACGGTGTATATTCTCAGAGCTGTGTCAGGCGTGTCCCAGGGTCTGTAGTCGTGGGGGATACGGTGTATATTCTCAGAGCTGTGTCAGGCGTGTCCCCAGGGTCTGTAGTCGTGGGGGATACGGTGTATATTCTCAGAGCTGTGTCAGGCGTGTCCCCAGGGTCTGTAGTCGTGGGGGATACGGTGTATGTTCTCAGAGCTGTGTCAGGCGTGTCCCAGGGTCTGTAGTCGTGGGGGATACGGTGTATATTCTCAGAGCTGTGTCAGGCGTGTCCCCAGGGTCTGTAGTCGTGGGGGATACGGTGTATATTCTCAGAGCTGTGTCAGGCGTGTCCCCAGGGTCTGTAGTCGTGGGGGATACGGTGTATATTCTCAGAGCTGTGTCAGGTGTGTCCCCAGGGTCTGTAGTCGTGGGGGATACGGTGTATATTCTCAGAGCTGTGTCAGGCGTGTCCCCAGGGTCTGTAGTCGTGGGGGATACGGTGTATATTCTCAGAGCTGTGTCAGGCGTGTCCCCAGGGTCTGTAGTCGTGGGGGATACGGTGTATATTCTCAGAGCTGTGTCAGGTGTGTCCCCAGGGTCTGTAGTCGTGGGGGATACGGTGTATATTCTCAGAGCTGTGTCAGGCGTGTCCCCAGGGTCTGTAGTCGTGGGGGATACGGTGTATATTCTCAGAGCTGTGTCAGGCGTGTCCCAGGGTCTGTAGTCGTGGGGGATACGGTGTATATTCTCAGAGCTGTGTCAGGCGTGTCCCCAGGGTCTGTAGTCGTGGGGGATACGGTGTATATTCTCAGAGCTGTGTCAGGCGTGTCCCCAGGGTCTGTAGTCGTGGGGGATACGGTGTATGTTCTCAGAGCTGTGTCAGGCGTGTCCCAGGGTCTGTAGTCGTGGGGGATACGGTGTATATTCTCAGAGCTGTGTCAGGCGTGTCCCCAGGGTCTGTAGTCGTGGGGGATACGGTGTATATTCTCAGAGCTGTGTCAGGCGTGTCCCCAGGGTCTGTAGTCGTGGGGGATACGGTGTATATTCTCAGAGCTGTGTCAGGTGTGTCCCCAGGGTCTGTAGTCGTGGGGGATACGGTGTATATTCTCAGAGCTGTGTCAGGCGTGTCCCCAGGGTCTGTAGTCGTGGGGGATACGGTGTATATTCTCAGAGCTGTGTCAGGCGTGTCCCAGGGTCTGTAGTCATGGGGGATATGGTGTATATTCTCAGAGCTGTGTCAGGCGTGTCCCCAGGGTCTGTAGTCGTGGGGGATACGGTGTATATTCTCAGAGCTGTGTCAGGCATGTCCCCAGGGTCTGTAGTCGTGGGGGATACGGTGTATATTCTCAGAGCTGTGTCAGGTGTGTCCCCAGGGTCTGTAGTCGTGGGGGATACGGTGTATATTCTCAGAGCTGTGTCAGGCGTGTCCCCAGGGTCTGTAGTCGTGGGGGATACGGTGTATATTCTCAGAGCTGTGTCAGGCGTGTCCCAGGGTCTGTAGTCGTGGGGGATACGGTGTATATTCTCAGAGCTGTGTCAGGTGTGTCCCCAGGGTCTGTAGTCGTGGGGGATACGGTGTATATTCTCAGAGCTGTGTCAGGCGTGTCCCCAGGGTCTGTAGTCGTGGGGGATACGGTGTATATTCTCAGAGCTGTGTCAGGCGTGTCCCAGGGTCTGTAGTCATGGGGGATATGGTGTATATTCTCAGAGCTGTGTCAGGCGTGTCCCCAGGGTCTGTAGTCGTGGGGGATACGGTGTATATTCTCAGAGCTGTGTCAGGCATGTCCCCAGGGTCTGTAGTCGTGGGGGATACGGTGTATATTCTCAGAGCTGTGTCAGGTGTGTCCCCAGGGTCTGTAGTCGTGGGGGATACGGTGTATATTCTCAGAGCTGTGTCAGGCGTGTCCCCAGGGTCTGTAGTCGTGGGGGATACGGTGTATATTCTCAGAGCTGTGTCAGGCGTGTCCCAGGGTCTGTAGTCGTGGGGGATACGGTGTATATTCTCAGAGCTGTGTCAGGCGTGTCCCCAGGGTCTGTAGTCGTGGGGGATACGGTGTATATTCTCAGAGCTGTGTCAGGCGTGTCCCCAGGGTCTGTAGTCGTGGGGGATACGGTGTATGTTCTCAGAGCTGTGTCAGGCGTGTCCCAGGGTCTGTAGTCGTGGGGGATACGGTGTATATTCTCAGAGCTGTGTCAGGCGTGTCCCCAGGGTCTGTAGTCGTGGGGGATACGGTGTATATTCTCAGAGCTGTGTCAGGCGTGTCCCCAGGGTCTGTAGTCGTGGGGGATACGGTGTATATTCTCAGAGCTGTGTCAGGTGTGTCCCCAGGGTCTGTAGTCGTGGGGGATACGGTGTATATTCTCAGAGCTGTGTCAGGCGTGTCCCCAGGGTCTGTAGTCGTGGGGGATACGGTGTATATTCTCAGAGCTGTGTCAGGCGTGTCCCAGGGTCTGTAGTCGTGGGGGATACGGTGTATATTCTCAGAGCTGTGTCAGGCGTGTCCCCAGGGTCTGTAGTCGTGGGGGATACGGTGTATATTCTCAGAGCTGTGTCAGGCGTGTCCCCAGGGTCTGTAGTCGTGGGGGATACGGTGTATATTCTCAGAGCTGTGTCAGGTGTGTCCCCAGGGTCTGTAGTCGTGGGGGATACGGTGTATATTCTCAGAGCTGTGTCAGGCGTGTCCCCAGGGTCTGTAGTCGTGGGGGATACGGTGTATATTCTCAGAGCTGTGTCAGGCGTGTCCCAGGGTCTGTAGTCGTGGGGGATACGGTGTATATTCTCAGAGCTGTGTCAGGCGTGTCCCCAGGGTCTGTAGTCGTGGGGGATACGGTGTATATTCTCAGAGCTGTGTCAGGCGTGTCCCCAGGGTCTGTAGTCGTGGGGGATACGGTGTATATTCTCAGAGCTGTGTCAGGTGTGTCCCCAGGGTCTGTAGTCGTGGGGGATACGGTGTATATTCTCAGAGCTGTGTCAGGCGTGTCCCCAGGGTCTGTAGTCGTGGGGGATACGGTGTATATTCTCAGAGCTGTGTCAGGCGTGTCCCCAGTGTCTGTAGTCGTGGGGGATACGGTGTATATTCTCAGAGCTGTGTCAGGCGTGTCCCCAGGGTCTGTAGTCGTGGGGGATACGGTGTATATTCTCAGAGCTGTGTCAGGCGTGTCCCCAGTGTCTGTAGTCGTGGGGGATACGGTGTATATTCTCAGAGCTGTGTCAGGCGTGTCCTCAGGGTCTGTAGTCGTGGGGGATACGGTGTATATTCTCAGAGCTGTGTCAGGCGTGTCCCCAGGGTCTGTAGTCGTGGGGGATACGGTGTATATTCTCAGAGCTGTGTCAGGCGTGTCCCCAGGGTCTGTAGTCGTGGGGGATACGGTGTATATTCTCAGAGCTGTGTCAGGCGTGTCCCCAGGGTCTGTAGTCCCCAGGGTGTGTAGTCCCCAGGGTCTGTAGTCCCCAGGGTCTGTAGTCCCCAGGGTGTGTAGTCCCCAGGGTCTGTAGTCCCCAGGGTCTGTAGTCCCCAGGGTGTGTAGTCCCCAGGGTCTGTAGTCCCCAGGGTCTGTAGTCCCCAGGGTGTGTAGTCCCCAGTGTCTGTAGTCCCCAGGGTCTGTAGTCCCCAGGGTCTGTAGTCCCCAGGGTCTGTAGTCCCCAGGGTCTGTAGTCCCCAGGGTCTGTAGTCGTGGGGGATACAAAACATACATTTACAGCATGTACTGGCCAACAATTGGAGTCACACTCACACGCTGGAAATTAGCATTTTCCTTTAGTAGTTTTATAGAGAGCGTTGTATGAGTTGATCTCTTCGTACCCTGGCTCGGTTGTTGGTATCCAGCTACTAAAGCGTCCGGGGTGAACATGTTGAGCGAGGACTAAACTAAGACGTTGGTAAATGTGTTAAATGCAGAGTTTTGATTAAATGGTTATTAAAGTAAAACATGAAAAGTTTGGTAGGTAGCCAAGTTGCAGCAAGCAGCACAACAACGCAGCACGACAACGCAGAAGTGTGACATGGAAGTGTGTCTGCCAGATGACATCTGTCTGCCTGTTGACATCTGTCTGTCTGATGGAGTCTGTCTGCCTGATGACATCTATCTGTCTGATGACATCTGTCTGTCTGATGACATCTGTCTGTCTGATAACATCTGTCTGCCTAGCCTGATGACATCTGTCTGCCTAGCCTGATGACATCTATCTGCCTGATGACATCTGTCTTCCTGATGACATGTCTGCCTGATAACATCTGTCTGCCTAGCCTGATGACATCTGTCTGCCTGATGACATCTGTCTTCCTGATGACATGTCTGCCTGATAACATCTGTCTGCCTAGCCTGATGACATCTGTCTGATGATATCTGTCTGCCTGATTGATGACAAATGTCTGCCTGATTATATCTGTCTGCCTACCATGATTACATCTGTCTACCTGATGACATCTGTCAATCATGGGGAAGGTCTCTGTTGTAGTTGTCACGGCCATCATGGGGACGGTCTCTGTTGAAGTCGTCACGGCCATCACGGGGACGGTCTCTGTTGAAGTCGTCACGGCCATCACAGGTACGGTCTCTGTTGAAGTTGTCACGGCCATTACTGGGAAGGTCTCTGTTGAAGTCGTCACGGCCATCACGGGGACGGTCTCTGTTGAAGTCGTCACGGCCATTACTGGGATGGTCTCTGTTGAAGTCGTCATTGCCATTACTGGGACGGTCTCTGTTGAAGTCGTCACGGCCATCACGGGGACGGTCTCTGTTGAAGTCGTCAAGGCCATTACTGGG
Organism: Coregonus lavaretus; assembly: GCF_964263955.1. Classification (NCBI taxonomy): domain Eukaryota; kingdom Metazoa; phylum Chordata; class Actinopteri; order Salmoniformes; family Salmonidae; genus Coregonus; species Coregonus lavaretus. Next base: position 61,370,977 of record NC_139998.1, on the reverse strand, counting down.
ACGGTCTCTGTTGAAGTCGTCACGGCCATCACGGGGACGGTCTCTGTTGAAGTCGTCACGGCCATTACGGGGACGGTCTCTGTTGAAGTCGTCACGGCCATTACTGGGACGGTCTCTGTTGAAGTCGCAAGGCTATCACGGGGATGGTCTCTGTTGAATTCGTCACGGCCATTACTGGGACGGTCTCTGTTGAAGTCGTCACGGCCATTACTGGTAAGGTCTCTGTTGAAGTCGTCACGGCCATTGCTGGGATGGTCTCTGTTGAAGTCGCAAGGCTATCACGTGGACGGTCTCTGTTGAAGTCGTCACAGCCATTACTGGGACGGTCTCTTTTGAGTCGTCACGGCCATTACTGGGATGGTCTCTGTTGAAGTCGTCACGGCCATTACTGGGATGGTCTCTGTTGAAGTCGTCACGGCCATTACTGGGACGGTCTCTGTTGAAGTCGTCACGGCCATTACTGGGACGGTCTCTGTTGAAGTCGTCACGGCCATTACTGGGACGGTCTCTGTTGAAGTCGTCACGACCATTACTGGGACGGTCTCTGTTGAAGTCGTCACGGCCATTACTGGGACGGTCTCTGTTGAAGTCGTCACGGCCATCACGGGGACGGTCTCTGTTGAAGTCGTCACGGCCATCACGGGGACGGTCTCTGTTGAAGTCGTCACGGGCTCCATGGTTAGGAAGGTCGTAGTGGGGGAGATTGTGAATTATTCCCATAATCTCTTAGGTGGACTGCGGCCTCTGTCGTAGCTGTTATCAAAGAACCACTTCCCCACTGCATAAATAATCCTCATACTGCAGACGTGCAAACTGATCTGACTAGTGTTCAAGTTTCTCATCTGTCTTCCTAGCCTCATGACATCTGTCTGTCTGATGACATCTGCCTGCCTGATGACATCTGTCTGTCTGATGACATCTGTCTGCCTGATGACATCTGTCTGCCTGATGACATCTGTCTGCCTCATGACATCTGTCTGTCTGATGACATCTGTCTGCCTGATGACATCTGTCTGCCTGATGACATCTGTCTGTCTGATGACATCTGTCTGCCTCATGACATCTGTCTGTCTGATGACATCTGTCTGCCTGATGACATCTGTCTGCCTGATGACATCTGTCTGCCTCATGACATCTGTCTGCCTGATGACATCTGTCTGCCTCATGACATCTGTCTGTCTGATGACATCTGTCTGCCTCATGACATCTGTCTGCCTCATGACATCTGTCTGTCTGATGACATCTGTCTGCCTGATGACATCTGTCTGTCTAGCCTCAATAGATCTGTCTACCTAGCCTGATGACATCTGTCTGCCTAATCACATCTTTCTACCTGATAACATCTTTCTGCCTGATGACATCTGTCTGCCTAGCCAAATGACATCTGTCTGCCTGATGATATATTTTGCCTGATGGCATCTGTCTGCCTGATGACATATGTCTGCCTAGCATGATGGCATCTGTCTGCCTGTTGACATCTGTCTGCCTGAAGAAATCTGTCTGCCTGATGATATCTGTCTACCTGATGACATATATGCCTGATGAAATCTGTCTGCCTCATTACATGTGTCTGCCTGATGATATGTCTGCCTGATGATATCTGTCTGCCTAGCCTGATGACATCTGTCTGCCAAATGACATCTGTCTGCCTGATGACATCTTTCTGCCTGATGACATCTTTCTGCCTGATGACATCTGGCTGCCTGATGACATCTGGCTGCATGATGATATTTGTCTGCCTACCTTGATGACATCTGTCTGCCTGATGACATCTCTCTGCCTGATTAAATCTGTCTGCATGATTACATCTGTCTGCCTACCTTGATGACATCTGTCTGCCTAGCCTGATGACATCTCTCTGCCTGATGAAATCTGTCTGCATGATTACATCTGTCTGCTTGATCACATCTCTCAATCATTGGGAAGGTCTCTGTTGTACTCGTCACGGCCATCATGGGGAACGTCTCTGTTGTAGTCGTCACAGCCATCATGGGGAAGGTCTCTGTTGTAGTCGTCACAGCCATCATGGGGAAGGTCTCTGTTGTAGTCGTCACAGCCATCATGGGGAAGGTCTCTGTTGTAGTCATCACGACCGTCCCGAAGTCGTCATGACATCTGTCTGCCTGGTGACATCTGTCTTCCTGATGATATCTGTCTGCCTGATGACATATGTCTGCCTGATGACATTTGTCTTTCTAGCATGATGACATATGTCTGCCTGAAGACATCTGTCTACCTGATGACATCTGTCTGCCTGATGACATCTGTCTGCCTGATGATATCTGTCTGCCTGATGAGATCTTTCTGCCTAATGACATCTGTCTGCCTGATGACATCTGTCTATCTGATTACATCTGTCTGCTTGATGACATCTGTCTGCCTGATGACATCTGTCTTTCTAGCATGTTGACGTCTGTCTGCTTGATGACATCTGTCTATCTGATTACATCTGTCTGCTTGATGACATCTGTCTGCCTGATGACATCTGTCTTTCTAGCATGATGACGTCTGTCTGCTTGATGACATCTGTCTATCTGATTACATCTGTCTGGCTGATGACATCTGTCTGATTGATGACATCTGTCTATCTGATGACATATGTGTATCTGATTACATCTTTCTGCCTGATGACATCTTTCTGCCTGATTACATCTGTCAGCCTGATGACATCTTTCTACCTAGTATGTAGGGAATGAAAGAGCAGCTGAATAATTTAGTGTGAGTTGTCAGGCTACGGTGGGGAGCTCCAGTTGTCAGGCTACGGTGGGGAGCTCCAGTTGTCAGGCTACGGTGGGGAGCTCCAGTTGTCAGGCTACGGTGGGGAGCTCCAGTTGTCAGGCTACGGTGGGGAGCTCCAGTTGTCAGGCTACGGTGGGGAGCTCCAGTTGTCAGGCTACGGTGGGGAGCTCCAGTTGTCAGGCTACGGTGGGGAGCTCCAGTTGTCAGGCTACGGTGGGGAGCTCCAGTTGTCAGGCTACGGTGGGGAGCTCCAGTTGTCAGGCTACGGTGGGGAGCTCCAGTTGTCAGGCTACGGTGGGGAGCTCCAGTTGTCAGGCTACGTGGGGAGCTCCAGTTGTCAGGCTACGGTGGGGAGCTCCAGTTGTCAGGCTACGGTGGGGAGCTCCAGTTGTCAGGCTACGGTGGGGAGCTCCAGTTGTCAGGCTACGGTGGGGAGCTCCAGTTGTCAGGCTACGGTGGGGAGCTCCAGTTGTCAGGCTACGGTGGGGAGCTCCAGTTGTCAGGCTACGGTGGGGAGCTCCAGTTGAAATGGGCTGAGGCTGCTGTTAGGTTATTTTATTTCATCTGGCTGCTGTTGCTCAACAGACATTATGTCGGTTAAACGTTGCTTTCACTTGCTTACAAGTCCAATATCCAATAATAGTCCAAACGTGACGGTTATTGTAAAACATCTGAGGAGGTACTCACAAGTATAGAAAGAGTGGAGGGTGCTCATCCAATGTGAGTGGAGGTGCAACCAAAAAATTCAATCATCATTGAAAAGGAATAGGCGCAACAGTTGCTCACAATTACATTTTTATTTTATTTAAGCAAGGTTAAAATGTAAAATGTTTGGCATTCAATGTCCTTCAACAGAGGTACTCAACAGTATACATTCTGTTGTAATAAAATTAGCTAGCAAGTCACTCATTATATATATTGTTTGTCCGTTATCCAAACACTGTTAGCACCAGTACACTATTAAGGCCTAGAGAACGGGACTAGTATTACTAGAGAACATTGGTTATGCCATTATTACACCAGATTGTCCATTATTCCAGAAGACCATTCAGACTGGATTCGTTTTTTCCAAAGTGCACCCCTGTAATTATTTATTTATTTAAATAAATGGACCGTTATGATGGAAGCCTGGTGGTTTTTATTCATGAAGATATTTCAACATGTCCAGGTGATAACGCGCTACACTAGAACTTGGTTCCCAAGTTTCTAAACCAAAGCATTTGTGGTATAGTGTCGCCATAATATTTTTATTGAGGAAGTGTGATCATAATCATTATTTTTGTGATCCGAAGTAGAAGTTCTAAATGCCCCCAGCCTGCAGATGTCAGCTAAACAGGGAACTTGCACTTGAAATGCGTTTTGAGGCTGTGGATGAGAAAGTTAACTTCTCAAAATCTTGTTTTTTGGTTTGTATTATCTTTTACTAGATCGAATGTATTATATTCTATTACATTAATTTCACATTTCCACAAACATCAAAGTGTTTCCTTGTAAATGGTATCAAGAATATGCATGTCCTTGCTTCAGGTCCTGAGCCACAGGCAGTTAGATTTGGGGATGTCATTTTAGAAGGAAATTGAAAAAAGGGTCCGATCCTTAAGAGGTTAACAGCAAGGGTTGCATTAAATACGCCAATATTTTTTTACTGACACATTTGCCGATATTCAATTATTTGGCAGAAAACGTATAAACAAAAGCATTCACTGTGAAAGTTGATAATGTAGGACCTTCATATATAGGCTATGCCTTTACTGGGACCTTCATATATAGGCCATGCCTTTACTGGGACCTTCATATATAGGCTATGCCTTTACTGGGACCTTCATATATAGGCCATGCCTTTACTGGGACCTTCATATACTGGCCATGCCTTTACTGGGACCTTCATATATAGGCCATGCCTATACTGGGACCTTCATATATAGGCCATGCCTTTACTGGGACCTTCATATATAGGCCATGCCTTTACTGGGACCTTCATATATAGGCCATGCCTTTACTGGGACCTTCATATATAGGCTATGCCTTTACTGGGACCTTCATATATAGGCTATGCCTTTACTGGGACCTTCATATATAGGCTATGCCTTTACTGGGACCTTCATATATAGGCTATGCCTTTACTGGGACCTTCATATATAGGCTATGCCTTTACTGGGACCTTCATATATAGGCCATGCCTTTACTGGGATCTTCATATATAGGCTGTGCCTTTACTGGGACCTTCTTATATAGGCTATGCCTTTACTGGGACCTTCATATATAGGCTATGCCTTTACTGGGACCTTCATATATAGGCTATGCCTTTACTGGGACCTTCATATATGGGCTATGCCTATACTGGCCATGCCTATACTGTACATACAGTTGAAGGACCTTCATATATAGGCTATGCCTTTACTGGGACCTTCATATATGGGCCATGCCTTTACTGGGACCTTCATATATGGGCTATGCCTTTACTGTACATACAGTTGAAGGACCTTCATATATAGGCTATGCCTTTACTGGGACCTTCATATATGGGCCATGCCTTTACTGGGACCTTCATATATAGGCCATGCCTTTACTGGCCATGCCTATACTGTACATACAGTTGAAGGACCTTCATATATGGGCTATGCCTTTACTGGGACCTTCATATATGGGCTATGCCTTTACTGGGACCTTCATATATGGGCTATGCCTATACTGGGACCTTCATATATAGGCCATGCCTTTACTGGGACCTTCATATATAGGCTATGCCTTTCCTGGGACCTTCATATATAGGCCATGCCTATACTGGAACCTTCATATACTGGCCATGCCTTTACTGGGACCTTCATATATAGGCTATGCCTTTACTGGGACCTTCATATATAGGCTATGCCTTTACTGGGACCTTCATATATAGGCCATGCCTATACTGGGACCTTCATATACTGGCCATGCCTTTACTGGAACCTTCATATACTGGCCATGCCTTTACTGGGACCTTCATATATAGGCTATGCCTTTACTGGGACCTTCATATATAGGCCATGCCTTTACTGGGACCTTCATATATAGGCTATGCCTTTACTGGGACCTTCATATATAGGCTATGCCTTTACTGGGACCTTCATATATAGGCTATGCCTTTACTGGGACCTTCATATATAGGCTATGCCTTTACTGGGACCTTCATATATAGGCTATGCCTTTACTGGGACCTTCATATATAGGCCATGCCTTTACTGGGATCTTCATATATAGGCTGTGCCTTTACTGGGACCTTCTTATATAGGCTATGCCTTTACTGGGACCTTCATATATAGGCTATGCCTTTACTGGGACCTTCATATATAGGCTATGCCTTTACTGGGACCTTCATATATGGGCTATGCCTATACTGGCCATGCCTATACTGTACATACAGTTGAAGGACCTTCATATATAGGCTATGCCTTTACTGGGACCTTCATATATGGGCCATGCCTTTACTGGGACCTTCATATATGGGCTATGCCTTTACTGTACATACAGTTGAAGGACCTTCATATATAGGCTATGCCTTTACTGGGACCTTCATATATGGGCCATGCCTTTACTGGGACCTTCATATATAGGCCATGCCTTTACTGGGAGCTTCATATATAGGCTGTGCCTTTACTGGGACCTTCTTATATAGGCTATGCCTTTACTGGGACCTTCATATATAGGCTATGCCTTTACTGGGACCTTCATATATAGGCTATGCCTTTACTGGGACCTTCATATATGGGCTATGCCTATACTGGCCATGCCTATACTGTACATACAGTTGAAGGACCTTCATATATAGGCTATGCCTTTACTGGGACCTTCATATATGGGCCTTGCCTTTACTGGGACCTTCATATATGGGCTATGCCTTTACTGTACATACAGTTGAAGGACCATTATATATAGGCTATGCCTTTACTGGGACCTTCATATATGGGCCATGCCTTTACTGGGACCTTCATATATAGGCCATGCCTTTACTGGCCATGCCTATACTGTACATACAGTTGAAGGACCTTCATATATGGGCTATGCCTTTACTGGGACCTTCATATATGGGCTATGCCTTTACTGGGACCTTCATATATGGGCTATGCCTATACTGGGACCTTCATATATAGGCCATGCCTTTACTGGGACCTTCATATATAGGCTATGCCTTTCCTGGGACCTTCATATATAGGCCATGCCTATACTGGAACCTTCATATACTGGCCATGCCTTTACTGGGACCTTCATATATAGGCTATGCCTTTACTGGGAACTTCATATATAGGCTATGCCTTTACTGGGACCTTCATATATAGGCCATGCCTATACTGGGACCTTCATATACTGGCCATGCCTTTACTGGAACCTTCATATACTGGCCATGCCTTTACTGGGACCTTCATATATAGGCTATGCCTTTACTGGGACCTTCATATATAGGCTATGCCTTTACTGGGACCTTCATATATAGGCCATGCCTTTACTGGGACCTTCATATATAGGCTATGCCTTTACTGGGACCTTCATATATAGGCCATGCCTTTACTGGGACCTTCATATATAGGCTATGCCTTTACTGGGACCTTCATATATAGGCCATGCCTATACTGGGACCTTCATATATAGGCCATGCCTATACTGGGACCTTCATATATAGGCTATGCCTTTACTGGTACCTTCATATATAGGCTATGCCTTTACTGGGACCTTCATATATAGGCCATGCCTTTACTGGGACCTTCATATATAGGCTATGCCTTTACTGGGACCTTCATATATAGGCCTTGCCTATACTGGGACCTTCATATATAGGCTATGCCTTTACTGGGACCTTCATATATAGGCCATGCCTATACTGGGACCTTCATATATAGGCCATGCCTTTACTGGGAGCTTCATATATAGGCCATGCCTTTACTGGGACCTTCATATACTGGCCATGCCTTTACTGGGACCTTCATATACTGGCCATGCCTTTACTGGGACCTTCATATATAGGCCATGCCTATACTGGGACCTTCATATATAGGCTATGCCTTTACTGGGACCTTCATATATAGGCTATGCCTTTACTGGGACCTTCATATATAGGCCATGCCTTTACTGGGACCTTCATATATAGGCTATGCCTTTACTGGGACCTTCATATATAGGCCATGCCTATACTGGGACCTTCATATATAGGCTATGCCTTTACTGGGACCTTCATATATAGGCCATGCCTATACTGGGACCTTCATATATAGGCTATGCCTTTACTGGGAACTTCATATATAGGCTATGCCTTTACTGGGACCTTCATATATAGGCCATGCCTTTACTGGGACCTTCATATATAGGCTATGCCTTTACTGGGACCTTCATATATAGGCCATGCCTATACTGGGACCTTCATATATAGGCTATGCCTTTACTGGGACCTTCATATATAGGCCATTCCTATACTGGGACCTTCATATATAGGCCATGCCTTTACTGGGACCTTCATATATAGGCCATGCCTTTACTGGGACCTTCATATATAGGCCATGCCTTTACTGGGACCTTCATATATAGGCCATGCCTTTACTGGGACCTTCATATATAGGCTATGCCTTTACTGGGACCTTCATATATAGGCTATGCCTTTACTGGGACCTTCATATATAGGCTATGCCTTTACTGGGACCTTCATATATAGGCTATGCCTTTACTGGGACCTTCATATATAGGCCATATCTTTACTGGGATCTTCATATATAGGCTATGCCTTTACTGGGACCTTCATATATGGGCTATGCCTATACTGGCCATGCCTATACTGTACATCAGTTGAAGGACCTTCATATATAGGCTATGCCTTTACTGGGACCTTCATATATGGGCCATGCCTTTACTGGGAACTTCATATATGGGCTATGCCTATACTGGCCATGCCTATACTGTACATACAGTTGAAGGACCTTCATATATAGGCTATGCCTTTACTGGGACCTTCATATATGGGCGATGCCTTTACTGGGACCTTCATATATGGGCTATGCCTTTACTGTACATACAGTTGAAGGACCTTCATATATAGGCTATGCCTTTACTGGGACCTTCATATATGGGCCATGCCTTTACTGGGACCTTCATATATAGGCCATGCCTGTACTGGGACCTTCATATATAGGCTATGCCTTTACTGGGACCTTCATATATGGGCTATGCCTATACTGGCCATGCCTATACTGTACATCAGTTGAAGGACCTTCATATATAGGCTATTTCTTTACTGGGACCTTCATATATGGGCCATGCCTTTACTGGGACCTTCATATATGGGCTATGCCTATACTGGCCATGCCTATACTGTACATACAGTTGAAGGACCTTCATATATAGGCTATGCCTTTACTGGGACCTTCATATATGGGCGATGCCTTTACTGGGACCTTCATATATGGGCTATGCCTTTACTGTACATACAGTTGAAGGACCTTCATATATAGGCTATGCCTTTACTGGGACCTTCATATATGGGCCATGCCTTTACTGGGACCTTCATATATAGGCCATGCCTTTACTGGCCATGCCTATACTGTACATACAGTTGAAGGACCTTCATATATAGGCTATGCCTTTACTGGGACCTTCATATATGGGCTATGCCTTTACTGGGACCTTCATATATGTGCTATGCCTTTACTGGGACCTTCATATATAGGCCATGCCTATACTGTACATACAGTTGAAGTCGGAAGTTTACATACACCTTAGCCAAATACATTTAAACTCAGTTTTTCACAATTCCTGACATTTAATCACAGTAAAAATTCCCTGTCTTAGGTCAGTTAGGATCCCCACTTTATTTAAAGAATGTGAAAGGTCAGAATAATAGTAGAGAGAATGATTTATTTCAGCTTTTATTTCTTTCATCACATTCCCAGTGGGTCAGAAGTTTACATACACTCAATTAGTATTTGGTAGCATTGCCTTTAAATTGTTTAACTTGGGTCAAACATTTCGGGTAGCCTTCCACAAGCTTCCCACAATAAGTTGGGTGAATTTTGGCCCATTCCTCCTGACAGAGCTGGTGTAACTGAGTCAGGTTTGTAGGCCTCCTTGCTCGCACACGCTTTTTCAGTTCTGCACACAAATTTTCTATAGGTTTGAGGTCAGGGCTTTGTGATGGCCACTCCAATACCTTGACTTTGTTGTCCTTAAGCCATTTTGCCACAACTTTGGAAGTATCCTTGGGGTCATTGTCCATTTGGAAGACCCATTTGCGACCAAGCTTTAACTTCCTGACTGATGTCTTGAGATGTTGCTTCAATATATCCACATAATTTTCCTTCCTCATGATGCCATCTATTTTGTGAAGTGCACCAGTCCCTCCTGCAGCAAACACCCACACAGCATGATGCTGCCACCCCCGTGCTTCACGGTTGGGAAGGTGTTCTTTGGCTTGCAAGCTACCCCTTTTTCCTCCAAACATAACAATGGTCATTATGGCCAAACAGTTATATTTTTGTTTCATCAGACCAGAGGACATTTCTCCAAAAAGTACGATCTTTGTCCCCATGTGCAGTTGCAAACCGTAGTCTGGCTTTTTATGGCGGTTTTAGAGCGGTGGCTTCTTCCTTGCTGAGCGGCCTTTCAGGTTATGTCGATATAGGACTAATTTTACTGTGGATATAGATACTTTTGTACCTGTTTCCCCCAGCATCTTCACAAGGTCCTTTGCTGTTGTTCTGGGATTGATTTGTACTTTTCGCACCAAAGTACGTTCATCTCTAGGAGACAGAATGCGTCTCCTTCCTGAGCGGTATGACGGCTGCGTGGTCCCATGGTGTTTATACTTGCGTACTATTGTTTGTACAGATGAACGTGGTACCTTCAGGTGTTTGGAAATTGCTCCCAAGGATGAACCAGACTTGTGGAGGTCTACAATATTTTTTTCTGAGGTCTTGGCTGATTTCTTTTGATTTTCCCATGATGTCAAGCAAAGAGGGACTGAGTTTGAAGGTAGGCCTTGAAATACATCCACAGGTACACCTCCAATAGACTCAAAAGATGTAAATTAGCCTATCAGAATCTTCTAAAGCCATGACATCATTTTCTGAAATTTTCCAAGCTGTTTAAAGGCACAGTCAACTTAGTGTATGTAAACTTCTGACCCACTGGAATTGTGATACACTGAATTATAAGGGAAATAATCTGTCTTTAAACAATTGTTGGAAAAATTACTTGTGTCATGTACAAAGTAGATGTCCTAACCGACTTGCCAAAACTATAGTTTGTTAACAAGAAATGTGTGGAGTGGTTGGAAAACAAGTTTTATTGACTCCAACCTAAGTGTATGTAAACTTCTGACTTCAACTGTATGTTATTGTGTGTTTGTATGCATGTGTCTATGTTTGTGTTGCTTCACAGTCCCCGCTGTTCCATAAGGTGTATTTTTATTTGGTTTTTTAAATCTAATTTTACTGCTGGCATGAGTTACTTGATGTGGAATAGAGTTCCATGTAGTCATGGCTCTATGTAGTACTGTGCGCTTCCCATAGTCTGCCCCTGACTTGGGGACTGTGAATAGACCTCTGGTGGTATGTCTTGTGGGGTATGCATGGGTGTCCGAGTGCCAGTAGTTCAAACATTCAACATGTCAATACCTCTCACAAATACAAGTAGGGATGAAGTCATTCTCTCCTCCACTTTGAGCCAGGAGAGATTGACATGTATATTATTAATGTTAGCTCTCTGTGTACATCCAAGGGCCAGCCGTGCAACCCTGTTCTGAGCCAATTGCAATTTTCCTAAGTCCCTCTTTGTGGACCTGACCACATGACTGAACAGTAGTCCAGGTGCGACAAAACTAGGGCCTTTAGGACCTGCCTTGTTGATAGTGCTGTTAAAATTGCACAGCAGCGCTTTATTATAGACAGACTTCTCCCCATCCTAGCTACTGTTGTATCAATATGTTTTGACCATGACAGTTTACAATCCAGGTTTACTCCAAGCAATTTAGTCTCCTCAACTTGCTCAATGTCCACATTATTCATTTCAAGATTTAGTTGAGGTTTAGGGTTTAGTAAATGATTTGTCCCAAATGCAATGCTTTTCGATTTTGAAATATTTTGGACTAACTTTTTCCTTGCCACCCATTCTGAAACTAACTGCAGCTCTTTGTTAAGTGTTGCTGTCATTTCAGTCGCTGTGGTAGCTGACGTGTATAGTGTTGAGTCATCCGCATACATAGACACACTGGCTTTACTCAAAGCCAGTGGCATGTCGTTAGTAAAGATTGAAAAAGTAAGGGGCCTAGACAGCTGCCCTGGGGAATTCCTGATTCTACCTGGATTTTGTTGGAGAGGCTTCCATTAAAGAACGCCCTCTGTGTTCTGTTATACTGGTAACTCTGTATTCAAAATATAGCAGGGGGTGTAAAGCCATAACACATATGTTTTTCCAGCAACAGTCTATGATCGATAATGTCAAACGCCACACTGAAGTTAGCAAAACAGCCCCCACAATCTTTTTATCATCATTTCTCTCAGCCAATCATCAGTAATTTGTGTAAGTGCTGTGCTTGTTGAATGTCCTTCCCTATAAGCGTGCTGAAAGTCTGTTGTCAATTTGTTTACTATGAAATAGCATTTTATCTGGTCAAACACCATTTTTTCCAAACGTTTACTAAGGGTTGGTAACAGGCTATTTGGGCCAGTAAAAGGGGCTTTACTATTCTTAGGTAGGGGAATAACTTTTGCTTCTCTCCAGGCCTGAGGGCACACACTTTCTAGTAGGCTTAAATTGAAGATATGGCAAAAAGGAGTGGCAATATCGTCCGATATTATCCTCAGTAATTTTCCATTCAAGTTGTCAGACCCCGGTGGCTTGTCATTGATGATCAACAATAATAATATTTTCACCTCTTCCACACTTACTTTACAGAATTCAAAATGACAATGCTTGTCTTTCATAATTTGGTCAGATATACTTCGATGTCAGCGTTTGTTGCTGGCATGTCATGCCTAAGTTTGCTAATCTTGCCAATGAAAAAAATCATTAAAGTAGTTGGCAGTATCAGTGGGTTTTGTGATGAATGAGCCATCTGATTCAATACATAGCCCTGTCTCCCCCAGCAAAACTATTTTTTTTATTTATTTCACCTTTATTTCACCTTTATTTAAACAGGTAGGCCAGTTGAGAACAAGTTCTCATTTACAACTGCAACCTGGCCAAGATAAAGCAAAGCAGTGCGATAAAAACAACAACAACACAGAGTTACATATGGGGTAAACAAAACATAAAGTCAAAAACACAACAGAAAATATATACTGTATACAGTGTGTGCAAATGTAGTAAGTTATGGAGGTAAGGCAATAAATAGGCCATAGTGCAAAATAATTACAATTTAGTGTTGACACTGGAATGATAGATGTGCAGAAGATGATGTGCAAATAGAGATACTGAGGTGCAAATGAGCAAAATAAATAACAATATGGGGATGAGGTAGTTGGGTGGGCTAATTACAGATGGGCTGTGTACAGGTGCAGTGATCGGTAAGCTGCTCTGACAACTGATGCTTAAAGTTAGTGAGGGAGATAAGAGTCTCCAGCTTCAGAGATTTTTGCAGTTCGTTCCAGTCATTGGCAGCAGAGAACTGGAAGGAATGGCGGCCAAAGGAGGTGTTGGCTTTGGGGATGACCAGTGAGATATACCTGCTGGAGCACATACTACGGGTGGGTGTTGCTATGGTGACCAATGAGCTAAGATAAGGCGGGGATTTGCCTAGCAGTGATTTATAGATGACCTGGAGCCAGTGGGTTTGGCGAGGAATATGTAGTGAGGGCCAGCCAACGAGAGCGTACAGGTCACAATGGTGGGTAGTATATGGGGCTTTGGTGACAAAACGGATGGCACTGTGATAGACTACATCCAATTTGCTGAGTAGAGTGTTGGAGGCTATTTTGTAAATGACATCGCCAAAGTCAAGGATCGGTAGGATAGTCAGTTTTATGAGGGCATGTTGGCAGCATGAGTGAAGGAGCCTTTGTTGCGAAATAGGAAGCCGATTCTAGATTTAACTTTGGATTGGAGATGCTTAATGTGAGTCTGGAAGGAGAGTTTACGGTCTAACCAGACACCTAGGTATTTGAAGTTGTCCACATATTCTAAGTCAGACCCGCCGAGAGTAGTGATTCTAATCGGGTGGGCGGGTGCAAGCAGCGTTCGATTGAAGAGCATGCATTTCGTTTTACTAGCGTTTAAGAGCAGTTGGAGGCTACAGAAGGAGTGTTGCATGGCATTGAAGCTCGTTTGGAGGTTTGTTAGCACAGTGTCCAATGAAGGGTCAGATGTATACAAAATGGTGTCGTCTGTGTAGAGGTGGATCTGAGAGTCACCAGCAGCAAGAGCGACATCATTGATATACACAGAGAATAGAGTCGGCCCGAGAATTGAACCCTGTGGCACCCCCATACAGACTGCCAGAGGTCCAGACAACAGGCCCTCCGATTTGACACATTGAACTCTATCTGAGAAGTAGTTGGTGAATCAGGCGAGGCAGTCATTTGAGAAACCAAGGCTATTTAGTCTGCCAATAAGAATGCGGTGGTTGACAGAGTCGAAAGACTTGGCCAGGTTGATGAAGACGGCTGCGCAGTACTGTCTTTTATCGATCGCGGTTATAATATCGTTTAGGACCTTGAGCGTGGCTGAGGTGCACCCATGACCAGCTCGGAAACCAGATTGCATAGCGGAGAAGGTACGGTGGGATTCGAAATGGTCGGTGATCTGTTTGTTAACTTTGCTTTCAAAAACTTTTGAAAGGCAGGACAGGATGGATATAGGTCTGTAAAAGTTTGGATCTAGAGTGTCACCCCCGTTGAAGAAGAGGATGACCGCGGCAGCTTTCCAATCTCTGGGGATCTCAGACGATACGAAAGAGAGGTTGAACAGGCTAGTAATAGGGGTTGCGACAATTTCGGCAGCTAATTTTAGAAAGAAAGGGTCCAGATTGTCTAGCCCAGCTGATTTGTAGGGGTCCAGATTTTGCAGCTCTTTCAGAACATCAGCTGTCTGAATTTGGGTGAAGGAGAAGTGGGGGGGGGGGGGGGGGGGCATGGGCAAGTTGCAGCGGAGGGTGCAGAGCTGGTGGCCGGGGTAGGGGTAGCCAGCTGGAAAGCATGGCCAGCCGTAGCAAAATGCTTGTTGAAATTCTCGACAGTGTTTCCTAACCTCAGTTCAGTGGGCAGCTGGGAGAAGGTGCTCTTATTCTCCATGGACTTTACAGTGTCCCAAAGCTTTTTGGAGTTAGTGCTACAGGATGCAAATTTCTGTTTGAAAAAGCTAGCCTTTGCTTTCCTAACTGATTGTGTATATTGGTTCCTGCCTTCCCTGAAAAGTTGCATATCGCGGGGGCTGTTCGATGCTAATGCAGTACGCCACAGGATGTTTTTGTGCTGGTCAAGGGCAGTCAAGTCTGGGGTGAACCAAGGGCAATATCTGTTCTGAATTTTTTGAATGGCGCATGCTTATTTATGAGGAAGAGGAAAGCACTTTTAAAGAACAACCAGGTATCCTCTACTGACGGAATGAGGTCAATATCCATCCAGGATACCCGGGCCAGGTCAATTAAAAAGGCCTGCTCGCTAAAGTGTTTTAGGGAGTGTTTGACAGTGATGAGGGGTGGTCGTTTGACCGCGGACCCATTACAGACGCAAGCAATGAGGCAGTGATCGCTGAGATCCTGGTTGAAGACAGTGGAGGTGTATTTAGAGGGTAAATTAGTCAGGATGATATCTATGAGGGTGCCCATGTTTACGGATTTAGGGTTGTACCTGGTAGGTTCCTTGATAAATTGTGTGAGATTGAGGGCATCTAGTTTAGATTGTAGGACGGCCAGGGTGTTAAGCATATACCAGTTTAGGTCACCAAGAAGTACGAACTCTGAGGATAAATGGGGGGCAATCAATTCACATATGGTGTCCAGGGCACAGCTGGGGGCTGAGGGGGGTCTCTAGCAAGCGGCAACAGTGAGAGACTTATTTCTGGAAAGGTGGATTTTTAGAAGTAGAAGCTCAAACTGTTTGGGCACAGACCTGGATAGTACGATAGAGCTCTGCAGGCTATCTCTACAGTAGATTACAACTCCGCCCCCTTTGGCAATTCTATCTAGACGGAAAATGTTATAGTTGGGGATGGACATTTCTGAATTTTTGGTGGCCTTCCTAAGTCAGGATTCAGACACTGCTAGAACATCAGGGTTGGCGAAGTGTGCTAACGCAGTGAATAACTCAAACTTAGGGAGGAGGCTTCTGATGTTAACATGCAAGAAACCAAGGCTTTTACGGTTACAGAAGTCAACAAATGATAGCGCCTGGGGAGTAGGAGTGATACTGGGGGCTAAAGGGCCTGGGTTAACCTCTACATCACCAGAGGAACAGAGGAGGAATAGAATAAGGATACGGCTAAAGGCTTTAAGAACTGGTCTTCTAGTGCATTGGGTACAGAGAATAAAAGGGGCAGATTTCCGGGCGTTGTAGAATAGATTCAGGGCATTATGTACAGACAAGGATATGGAAGGACATGAGTACAGTGGAGGTAATAATAATAATAATAATAATAATAATATGCCATTTAGCAGACGCTTTTATCCAAAGCGACTTACAGTCATGCGTGCATACATTTTTTTGTGTATGGGTGGTCCCGGGGATCGAACCCACTACCTTGGCGTTACAAGCGCCGTGCTCTACCAGCTGAGCTACAGAGGTAAACCTAAGCGTTGGGTAATGATGAAAGAGATAGCATCACTGGAGGCACCGATTGAGCCGGTCTCGGCGTGTATGGAGGGTGGAACAAAGGAACTATTTGAGGCAGTTTGAGAGGGACTTGGGGGGTGGGACAAAGGAGCTATCTGAGGCAGGTTGAGCGGGACTGGGGGCTCTACAGTGAAATAGTACAATAACAACTAACTGAAACAGCAATAGGCAAGGCATATTGACATGGGAGAGAGGCATAAAGCAATCACAGGTGTTATTCGAGAGAGCTAAGACAACAGCTGGTAATGGCGACGAAAGTTTGGGCTGAGGCTAAACAGAGAAACAGGATGGGATACCGTATAAAGGAACAGTCCATCAGGCATCAGCTGTATAGCTGAGTGATCATAAGGTCCAGTGAACAGCAATAAGTGAGTCCGGGAGCAGTTCGGTGGCTGCTACGGCACAGGCGAGCAGGAAGCACGGCTGTTGATTGTGTGTGCTAGTGGGCTAATGGGCTAATCGTATGCGGATAGGGCTTTAGTGTGTTACATGAATGATCAGCCGTAGTCTCGTTATGACTTGTGTTCACAATGTTCTTAAATACAACAATTATATTCAATGTCGAGTGCACAAGCGAACAATTTTTCTACATTTCCTGTCTTAATCCATTAATTAATTATCTCCATTAGATGGCAGTATTTACTCTTACAAATCTAATATTCCCGATAGAAATAACACCATTCTTCATGCACTGTAATGTATAAATTGATAAGAGCTAGGTAAATTAGTCAGCCATTTGCAGAAAGGAGTTGTAAATACAAATATAGCAATTGTTTTAGATGATTTTCCCTTATGATCACTGGAGACGAATGTCAAACCAGTCATGTGGAAGGAAACTGAAAATCATATCTATATGACATGTATTGTGGTCCCTTTTCCACAATGAAGTACAGTAGGCTATAAATAGCTGTGCTGTTATTCAGAATTGTAATTGTATGTCCTCATAATTTGTGGGGATTAATTTTGGAGACCCAAACTATAGGCTTGAACCTACCAAAACTATAGGCCTGAACCTACCAATTTGATTTATGCTCTCTATAATGTTTTAAATATAAGCCCAGGCTTTTATTATAATTTTTTTTACAATTTGTATAATGTTAAACATTAGCCACTATTGTAGCCACCATCAGTAATATGCACATACATTTATAACTGTCACTCGAGTGTTAGTTTCCTTCAATTTGTAACCTACGTTTTACATAATTCCAATCCATTCCATTTCCGTTTCTTTCCTCTGTCACGTCCGTATACGTTGTTCCTGAGGATCACTAGCATTAGTGGATCATATTAGGCTAACGTTGTGCAATAATTTGGGACATGTAGCCTATTTGAATCCTTTATGGAACTCAGACCACACTTAGCATTTTGGATCTTGGCACACAGTTCATAACGACTGGACCGTTGCCATACAGCTCCAGGATCAGTGAGGATTAGGGTTAGGGTTAGGGTTAGGGTATCCAACCAGCTATTTTCTATTTTAGGGTAGATTTATAGGACTGCTGTTCAACCCCTATTGGACGCTTTTCTCACATTCCAATATTTAATGGATTGAATTTGAATATGGCAACTTTCAGGATGAATCAAACCACTGTATTCTTTATTCATCAATATATTTTGTGCATTAAGGCTCTCCAAATCAGTTTAGGGTTCATAAATATCTTCCTATCCCTAAATAATCCTCAAGCAATCTATTTTAAATCTACCAATTGGTGCGGAAACGGAGACAAATATGCATACATTTACAATAGATTGCTTTCTTTCTTTGATTCCTAATATTCTAAACCAGTTCTGTCAATATATTGTAGTGAGTATGTTGACAAAATTCTAATTAAACGTACACCGTATTTAAAGGGATGGCTTAAGATAAATGTACTGAAAACCTTATTGAATGAAAACTCCACTAAAAAAATGTTGGCTGCAAATAGGAGCGTTTTCATAGGTTGAATGAAATGTATTCATTGTGTGCAAGGCAGCCACACCTGCAGAGCGTGTTACACGCCTGCATAAGGTAAGTCTGAATACCAACTACTGAGAAGTGTGTAGGACACATTTCCTAAGTCTGAATCGGCCACTATGGGAATATACTGTGGATAATGCTGTACACTCCACTATGGGAATATACTGTGGATAATGCTGTACGCTCCACTATGGGAATATACTGTGGATAATGCTGTACGCTCCACTATGGGAATATACTGTGGATAATGCTGTACGCTCCACTATGGGAATATACTGTGGATAATGCTGTACGCTCCACTATGGGAATATACTGTGGATAATGCTGTACGCTACATGTGGATCTAATACATTTCTCTCATTAGGTTTCATGGGACCAGAGAACCTGCAGAACTCTGCAGTGGTGTTTGGGTTGACCAGCTGTGAGCAGGAGGTCAGGAGTCCATCTTAAACCCAGATCATTGACATCACCAACCCTCTGACAGCCTCATGGTGTACTTGGCCCACACGGTTCACTGGCAGTTCCTGGGCCTAGTGGTTGGCTGTGTAGGCTGGATCCTGACCATGGCCACTGCGGGCCAGAACGAGTGGAGGCTGTGGTACGTAGAGGACGTCTCCGTGGTAACCTCTGGCGTGGCCTGGGTGGGCGTGTGGCGGGCGTGTTTCTACAGCCACACCCTATCCGACTCAGAGTTCTGCCAGCCAATCGGCATTGCCGACCTGTACGTTCCCGTGGAGATCTCCGTGGCACAGGTGGTCACCATGGTAGCAGTGATCACTGGACTCTTGGGAAACATCCTTGGTGCGTACGCAGTGAGGAACATCTATTTTGGTCAGAAGACTCATGACTTTATCAGACTGATATTCTCAGGGGCCGGGGGGCTGTACGTCCTTACAGGGGTCAGCTTCCTGGTCCCTCTAGTCTGGAATGTGAAATCTGTCCTGACCAATCAGACCGTAGCGTTCCCCCCAGAGTTCCACCTCCCTCCCGCCCCACTCAGACAGGAAGTCGGCGGAGCTATCTGGATTGGGGTCGGTGCTTCGATCTTCCTTATCTTCAGTGGTCTCCTATTCCTCTGCTACAGGTATCCTATCAGGGCTAAGAACGACAAGGACCCTCTACATGGACCGCCCATAAGACAAATGTCTATATTAGAGAATGGAGACAAGGAGACCAGAGACAACCCTGCCTTCCAGGCTGAGGAAGACTTTTAGGGCTGAGGACAGACAAACAGCAGCTGGGGAGAGTTTCTGCCATTGTTCAGTACACACTTTGGGAGAAGGGAATCAGAATGTAACTATAGAACACTGGAACACAGAACCATAGAACCTTCTCTCTAATTGCTGAAGTTTAGAGAACAGCTTTGACAAGTGCGAAAATGCAGTGATCTACATTTTGGGCTCTGATCAATGTGACTAATGAAAATTTGTTTTGATTGATTGTATATATGGTCACATTGCTTCAACTGTTGTTCTCGGGGCACCATTAGAAATGAGACCCTGATCTCAATGGGTTCTGCGGTTAAATAAAGGTTAATAATAAAATACAATTAACAGGACAAAGTTCATGAAATCCTTGGAATGTTATCATGTGTAAAATAACTTGTAAGTGAAAAGATTGTGGTAGCATGTAGCATTACCATAGCATGTAGCATGTAGCATTACCGTAGCATGTAGCATGTAGCATTACCGCAGCATGTACTGTATTGTTCCTGCACTTATTTTCATAATAAATAGATGTTGATATTGAAATGACTTCCTGCTCTATGTTACTCCTGCTGTGAATGAAATTAACTTTACAGTACCTCTCAGTGTGGTGCCAACACTTCTTACCCAGCTCTCTGGGACTGCGTTCCTATTCCCTATGGCACCCTATTCCCAATATAGTGCACTACTTTTGACCAGAGCTCTATGTAAAAGCTAGTGCACTATGAAGGGAATAGGGTGGCACTTGAGACACACAGCGATACTCCTTTATACTGCAGCAGTCAAACCGTAATCTGTTGAGAATGGAATACTCAGTGGGAGTTATGTGATTTCGTCTTATAAAATGAGTTAATCCAGGGAAATTAATTTTTTAATTAGATTAGATTTTATTTCTCAGCTGGAGTTTGAGCTGCCTTTTGGCATTCTGAATAAACTTTGTCCAAGGAGGGCTCTCTCTCTCTCTCTCTCTCTCTCAGAACAAGGTCAGAGAGCTCATAGATGCACAGTTAATGTTCTACTGTATCTATCACAGTTAATGTTCTACAGTATTAATTACTTTAAAATCATACAATGTGATTTTCTGGATTTTTGTTTTAGATTCCGTCTCTCACAGTTGAAGTGTACCTATGATAAAAATTATAGACCTCTACATGCTTTGTAAGTAGGAACACCTGCAAAATCGGCAGTGTATCAAATACTTGTTCTCCCCACTGTATATATCTACCCACTAGAATCCCCATACTTTAACAATGACAGCTTCTCCATCCTGGAGGGGGAAATCAATAATTTCCAGACCCAGGGACATGTACTAGTCTGTGGCGACCTAAATGCCAGAACTGGACAAGAACCTGACACCCTCAGCACACTGGGGGACAAACACCTACCTGGAGGTGACAGCATTCCCTCCCCCATATGCCCCCCTAGGCACAACTACGACAACATAACCAACAAAAACGGGTCACAACTCCTGCAGCTCTGTCGCACGCTGGGTGTGTACATAGTCAATGGTAGGCTTTGAGAGAGAGAGAGAGAGAGAGAGAGAGAGAGAGAGAGAGAGAGAGAGAGAGAGAGAGAGAGAGAGAGAGAGAGATATCATGGATGGTCAGTCTTTATATCCGTAGCGCTGTCTATGAATTTGACACTGGTTACATTTCTCCAGCCCCATCCCTCAACTTTTTAGTGAGACAGTGGCAAGGAGAAAGCTTTCAAATGCTTGTTGCCGCTTTAAACCAAGATTGCTGCTTGAAGATGACTTTATTGTTGTGTCTGTAATACCAAGGTTTTACCCGACAAGACAGGTTAAAACATTTATTACAGGACAGACTCATTCATTTTTAACCATTTGTATTCTTCTACCCGACCAGTGGCGGCTCCTGAAAAAATTCTCAGGGGGGGCAATTTTTCTGATGATTTAGGTGACCTACACACATTTTAAAAAAGATATGTCCAGCAACAACATGAAGACAGGGGCAGCATATAAGTCAATACCAGAAGCATTTATTGACTGATCTGGGGAGATGGATTCCAGTTTCTGTGACAGATTATAAATAATCTCTGATGCCTTTGTTATATTAGCTTTTGGTTGAATGTACACAACGGTAACAAACAATTGGGGGAACTCACGGGGCAGATAGTAAGGTCGCAGTGACACAGAAAGCAGTTAAATGTCGGGGGTACAGAGTCGCTCTCTTACCAGGATCGATTTTCCCTGTGACTGTCAGATCGCGGTCCGCTCTGACCAGGGTGAAGCCGGCCGGCTCCACTTCTCTGTCCGGGACTCTGTCATCCAGCCAAGTCTCAGTAAATGCCAGCAAACAGGCCTCCCGACATTCGTGTTGGAAGCGCAGATTCGCTGACAACTCATCCGCTTTCCCCCTCAGTGACTGGGCATTAATCAGCAAGGTGGTGGGTAAGGGAAGTTTGTTCTGCTGTATTGGATTCCGCTGCCAGCAGCGTTTTCATTATTTAGTCCGTTCGTAGCGGGTATGTACACGATCAACAAGATCAGTCCAAAACCCACCACTGGAAATCCATGGTTGGCAGAATGTTTGTAAACTAAGTGTACAAATTAAAAACATAAAATAACGCCACTAAGTGTACAAATTAAAAACATAAGATAACGCCACACTGCAGGTCGCAACAGAGACGCTGCTACCCGCTATTTTCTTAGTTACGTTCATGGTTACGTTACGTATGACGAAAGCGCGTAAGTGCAAGCCCTCAGAAACCCATAGAGATTGTATTGAAAGCTCTGAAATTTGAAAAAAATAGATTTTACATGGGAGTCTATGACAGACTTCTGGGCGATTTTC
This sequence comes from Coregonus lavaretus, assembly GCF_964263955.1. Lineage (NCBI taxonomy): Eukaryota > Metazoa > Chordata > Actinopteri > Salmoniformes > Salmonidae > Coregonus > Coregonus lavaretus. The sequence continues at coordinate 61,348,482 of NC_139998.1, read as the reverse complement.
AACCTGACTGAAATCGCCCCAAAAGGGGGGGGGGGGCATTTGAAGCACGACTTTAGCCTGATTGGACATTTAGTGGCAGTCAGATCAGATTAGAACACTGATAACTACTGTTGCCGTGATATAATTGATTAGAAAAAAAATCCCTTCCTTTTCCCGTTTGGCAGTGCGTCGCCCATATCGCCCTATTGAACACACCGCCCCTGTACCCGACTATATTGTTGTAACTCAAATTGGAAGAAGGTGATTGTGTTTGATCTCTCCATATACACTGAACAAAAATATAAATGCAACCATGTAAAGTGTTGCTCCCATGTTTCATGAGCTGAAACGAAAGACCCCAGAAATGTTCCATACGCACAAGAAGCTTAATTCTCTATGATTTTGGCCACACATTTGTTTGCATCCCTGTTAGTGAGCATTTCTCTTTTGCCAAGATAATCCATCCACCTGACAGGTGTGGCATATCAAGAAGCTGATTAAGCAGCATGATCATTACACAGGTGCACCTTGTGCTGGGGACAATAAAAGTGCCCTAAAATGTGGAGTTTTGTCACACAACACAATGCCACAGATGTCTCATGTTTTAAGGGATCGTGCAATTGGCATGCTGACTGCAGGAATGTCCACCAGAGCTGTTGCCCGAGAAAAACGTTGTTTAAAATAATTTGGCAGTACGTCCAACCAGCTTCAAAACCACAGACCACGTGTAACCACGCCAGCCCAGGACCTCCACAGCCGGCTTCTTCACCTGCATGATCATCTGAGACCAGCCACCCGGACAGCTGATGAAACTGAGTGTCTGCTAAATGACTAAAATGTAAATGTAAAAAATCTGTGGCATTGTGTTGTGTGACAAAACTTGAGACATCTGTGGCATTGTGTTGTGTGGTTAGGGTTAGGTTAACCCTTACCCTGTGGCATTGTGTTGTGTGACAAAACTGCACATTTTAGAGTGCCTTTTATTGTGTATGGCGTTGTGTGGCTGGGCGGTTTTCCAACGTTGTCAATGTTGTGAACAGAATGCCCCATGGTGGCGGTGGGGCTATGGTATGGGCAGGCATAAGCTACGGACAACGAACACATTTTATCAATTTCAATTTGAATGATACTGTGATGAGATCCTGAGGCCCACTTTTGTGCCATTCATCTGCCGCCATCACCTCATGTTTCAACATGATAATGCACGGCCCTATGTTGCAAGGATCTGTACACAATTCCTGGAAGCTGAACATGTCCCAGTTCTTCCATGGCCTGCATACTCACCAGACATATCACCCATTGAGCATGTTTGGGATGCTCTGGATCGACGTGTACAACAGCGTGTTCCAGTTATCGCCAATATCCAGCAACTTCGCACAGCCAAGAAATCTACAGTAGTACTAAGAAGAGATGAGCTGTAGGTGTACCTACCGTAGAAGTCCCCTCGAAGCCTACCATTGACTATGTACAGACCCAGCGTCCGACAGAGCTGCAGGAGTTGTGATCCATTTTTGTTGGTTGTTTTGTCTTAGTTGTGTTTAGGGGGGCATATGGGGAGGGAATGCTGTCACCTCCAGATAGGTGTTTGCCCCGCTGTGTGCTGAGGGTGTCAGGTTCTTGTCCAGTTATGACATTTAGGTCGCAGGTCCCCTAAAAATAGGCCGACATCCTCAGGCCGACATCCTCAGGTCGTGCGCCGGGGCCCGGTCTTCTGGGAAGACACAAAATAAAGTTTCCAGGATGCTTGGTTTCCGAGATATGTTTAATTTTTTTGCAGTACCGGAAAAATCCACGATGGCAAATGGACACTACATCACGAAATGGACATGAATGTTTCTCAGAAATGGAACAGACTTTCTCAGAAAAGTACAAAACTCGATGAGCCGAGGGGCGGCCAATTGTACTTTTTGTGAAGCATCGAGATCGAGTGGAGGCCTCAACGCTCTTTAAGACAATGCATATTTTCTGGAATTAAAGGTCAAAAACGGTAATACAGCTCAATTTTTATTTATTTAACCTTTATTTAACTAGGCAAGTCAGTTAAGAACAAATTCTTATTTACAATGACGGCCTACCCTGGCCAAACCCGGACGACGCTGGGCTAATAGTGCACCGCCCTATGGGACTCTCCATCGGCCGGATTGTGATAGAGCCTGGAATCTAACCAGGGTCTGTAGTGACGCCTCTAGCACTGAGATGCAGTGCCTTAGACCACTGCGCCACTCTGCATGTCAAAGTACATAAACCTACGGTGTAAGGAAAAATAGAACCAGCAATGTATCTATCGTGGTTTACGAGAAATCGTACAAGTGACAATTCGTGATGCTAAAAAAATAGGTATATATTTTGAAGAAAGAAATAATATATCCAGTTGAAGTGAGTTAAGACGAGTCCGTTAAGGTGAGTTTCAGAGCTCTACGTGATTTCTGTGATTTTCTGTGATTTTTTTATACGATATTTGTCTATCTGCAATAGGTTAGGTGCATTGCCAATATCTTTAAACAGGGCGTTACCATCACGAAATGGACAGGCTAAAATTAACACCATGGAGCAAGGGAGAGGAACCACTATCTCCACTAGTCCATCCTGTGTTTTCAATGAGTCAGACCCCGTAACAATAGCCCACTGGCTTGGACCGCAGCGACACAAGTTGTACATTTCCCATTTGTCATATTGCCAGTGCCAAAATGTTATACTGCAATTGGACAGTGTCCATTTCCAATATATTTAAACAGGGATTTCCCATCACCAAATGGACAGGCTGAAATCAACACTTAACAAAAAAACAAAACAAAAAAAAAAAACAGCAAACTAACGGCATCATTATCGTCTCTGGGACGGTCCAAGGTCAACAAGGAGCCCCACATCCCCGTAACTTGCTCGGTCTAACGGCAGCAACCGTGCAAAAAAGTAGGCCAGGAATGAAGCCTGAATAGTAGTGATTTCAACATGTGTCTCTGCGGCGTCTGGGTAACACATAGACACACCGTTTTTGACAGGGGTCATCGGGGGGAGGGTGGGTTGGACCAGCCACCAAGTTATTCTAGCTGCGCTCAGCGGTTCATGTAGTTTGACACATCCAAGTTTCTCCCATAGGATAACATTGGTTTACAGGTTATGCTCTAACTCTGCTTCCATGGATGTGATTTGCAAAATTATTTTTACCACGCATTCAGGGCCACCGGTACTCATCCAGATATCAATATGATGAGAGTACGTGGTCCCCTTCATATCTTAAAAGGGAAGTGTGAACTTGCAATATATCATATGGCCAATGTCAATGTACCATATTGCAATTGGACAGCCATCAAGATAGCCATCTCATGCTCCAAATCATCATAAACAGTCCAAGGACAGCACAATTGAATTGTATTTGTACTGTACAGTGTCCCAGTTGTTGACTTTTTTAGTTTTAGCACTCTAACTGCGTGTTCAAGTCGTGATGGTGATTGCCCATTGTAATATATTGAGAATGGACAGTGTACATTAGACATATGATTTATTGCCAGTGTCAACATGTTATACTGCAATTGGACAGTGTCCATTGCCACTATATATGAATAGGGATTTCCCATCACCAAATGGACACCTAAGAGCGAGGGAGAGAAAACACTATCTGTTTGACTCAGACTTTATATTGCTTTATATTGCTAATGGACATTTGGCAATAAAATACGTCACTAATTTGACAGTGCATGTGTCATTGATCAAAATCATCATAAACAGTACAAGGACAGCGCAGATAGAGTGTGCACGTACTGTTCAGTGTCCCAGTAGTGGACTTTATTAATTTAAGCCCTTTAACTGCATGTCTATTTTGTGATAGTAAATGCCCATTGTAATATATTGCTAATTGCTAATATCATACTGTAAATGTTGGCACTGACAATATATCATATGTCTATTGTACACTGTCCATTTCCAATAGACAGTGCATTCAGAAAGTGTTCAGACCCCTTGACTTTTTCCAAATGTTGTTATGTTACTGCCTTATTTTAAAATGGATTAAAAAAATATTTTTTTCATCAATCTACACACAATACCCCATAATGACAAAGCAAAAACAGCTTGTTAGAAACAATTGGCCCAGCGTTGTCCGGGTTAGGGGAGGGTTTGGCCGGCGGGGATGTCCTTGACCCATCGTGGTCTAGTGACTCCTTGTGGCGCGCGGGGCACATGCAACTTACTTCGGACGCCAGCTGTAACAGGGGACACGTTTGTGGGGACACGTCTGGTACTGCAGGATTTGAGTCCCTGGCGGCGTAGTGTGTTACTGATGGTAGGCTTTGTTACTTTGGTCCCAGCTCTCTGCAGGTCATTCACAAGGTCCCCCCGTGTGGTTTTTGCTCACCGTTCTTGTGATCATTTTGACCCCACGGGGTGAGATCTTGCGTGGAGCCCCAGATCGAGGGAGATTATCAGTGGTCTTGTATGTCTTCCATTTCCTAATAATTGCTCCCACAGTTGATTTCTTCAAACCAAGCTGCTTACCTATTGCAGATTCAGTCTTCCCAGCCTGGTGCAGGTCTACAATTTTGTTTCTGGTGTCCTTTGACAGCTCTTTGGTCTTGGCCATAGTGGAGTTTGGAGTGTGACTGTTTGAGGTTGTGGACAAGCGTCGTTTATACTGATAACAAGTTCAAACAGGTGCCATTAATACAGGTAACGAGTGGAGGACAGAGGAGCCTCTGAAAGAAGAAGTTACAGGTCTGTGAGAGCCAGAAATCTTGCTTGTTTGTAGGTGACCAAATACTTATTTTCCACCATAATTTGCAAATAAATTCATAAAAAATCCTACAATGTGATTTTCTGGAAAAAAATTCTCAATTTGTCTGTCATAGTTATTCTTGTGCAGTTCTTGTGCTGACATTGCTTCCAGTGGCAGTTTGGAACTCGGTAGTGAGTGTTGCTACGTGCTTCAGCACCCAGCAGTCCCGTTCTGTGAGCTTGTGTGGCCTACCACTTAGACGTTTCCACTTCATAATAACAGCACTTACAGCTGACCGGGGAAGCTCTAGGAGGGCAGACATTGGACAAACTGACTTGTTGTAAAGGTGGCATCCTATGACGGTGCCACGTTGAAAGTCACTGAGCTCTTCAGTAAAGCCATTCTACTGCCAATGTTTGTCTATGGAGATTGCATGGCGGTGTGCTCGATTTTATACACCTGTCAGCAACGGGTGTGGCTAAAACAGCTGAATCCATTAATTTGAAGGGGTATCCACATATATAGTGTATGTACATTAATAAATGGCAAATGGCATTACACAACACGTCTATAAAGGGCTATAAACACAACATCAATATAAACATAAACTGAAACATTCACCTCTTGGAGAAACGAATTACTTGGATTGACAAAGGGTCAGGATTTCTGGCACCCTCTCTCTCCAGCCTGGTGTGAGAATCTGCCAGGCTGAGACCTTATCAGATCTGCCCTGGCACCACAGGGTCATAAATTACTCTGCTCATGAGCAAGCTCCAAGAACTGTCTGAGATGATTCTCGAAGCTCGCCCATGGCAGCACAATAAAACAATAAAACACCTTAATAAAGGTCACTATGGAAAACACTGTGGTAGCGTGTGCATGCAAAATACTATGTTTACCACTACAACAATTAAACCACTTCTGCAAAAGTACTTGGTGCAACCAATGGAACAGTAAGGCTTACGGAATAATACTACATACGATAAACAATATGCAAAGCAGTATTGGCAACTCTAACATTGAAGAATAGTAACAGCCAAACAGTAGAACAAACGGCTGAAACTATCAGTAACAGCCAAACAGTAGAACAAACGGCTGAAACTATCAGTAACAGCCAAACAGTAGAACAAACGGCTGAAACTATCAGTAACAGCCAAACAGTAGAACAAACGGCTGAAACTATCAGTAACAGCCAAACAGTAGAACAAACGGCTGAAACTATCAGTAACAGCCAAACAGTAGAACAAACGGCTGAAACTATCAGTAACAGCCAAACAGTAGAACAAACGGCTGAAACTATCAGTAACAGCCAAACAGTAGAACAAACGGCTGAAACTATCAGTAACAGCCAAACAGTAGAACAAACGGCTGAAACTATCAGTAACAGCCAAACAGTAGAACAAACGGCTGAAACTATCAGTAACAGCCAAACAGTAGAACAAACGGCTGAAACTATCAAAGTATCATTCATTAATTAGTGGTAATTCCCTATTATTACACAGCATGTAAACCCCCAATAAAACCCCTCTGCAACTTACATTTCGATGCACGCACAACATTCAGACATTTGTGTTACTGTCAACAATAAAAAGTCCTCCGAAACGTGTGTCTTCTCCCTTCAGACGACCATAACACTCTGACCTGAGTGGGCGGGTGTAGTGTCCGGATGCGCATTTCCAAGCGCTCTGATTGGTTATGATGGGTTATGATGGGTTATGATTGGTTATGATGGGTGAGGGATAACTAAGGTACATTTACATTTTAGTCATTTAGCAGACACTCTTATCCAGAGCGACTTACAGTTAGTGAATGCATACATTTTTCATACTGGCCCCCCGTGGGAAACAAACCCACAACCCTGGTGTTGCAAGCGCCATGCTCTACCAACTGAGCTACACGGGACCTAGGTAGGCTGAGCAGCCAAACTGAAGGGACTGTAAATATAATATAAATAAATTGGTCATTTAGCAGACGCTCTTATCCAGAGCGATTTACAGGAGCAATTAGGGTTAAGTGCCTTGCTCAAGGGCACATCGACAGATTTTTCACCTAGTCGGCTTGGGGATTAGAACCAGCGACCTTTCGGTTACTGGTACAACGCTCTTAACCACTAAGCTACCTGCTGCCCCACTGTGAGGGGAAGTTAGGTAGAGAGGAGAGTAGCAGGACGGCCTTTTTACAGTGGCAAATGGACATAACATACTGATTTGGTACTTTCAATACTTAGATGTGCCATTTGGATGTTATATGAGCCATTTGCACATGGTCAGCTAACATTGGGGTTGACTCCTATGATCTCAAGTTGACATTTTGCCCATTTGGAGTATTATATGCCTGATGTGGACATAACATAGGCCTTATGGACAAAATCACATAAAAAAAGGAAAATATATATCCATACGGCTCATTAGCAATGGATAATTGACAAAAAAATAAAAACGTGCAAAACGTACTTTCTGAGATAGTTTCGAAAATTGGCATTTCACCCTTGAGACGTGACTTGCTGTCCATTTGGCATATGATTTCTGAGGGTAGAGTGCACTAAGTTCTAGTTGCACGAGGACAGACCGGGAGCCTTGGTCTGACGCCATTAAAAGGTAATTTACCACCTTCATGAGTGCAGTCCCAGTGCTATGATGGGGTCTAAAACCAAACTGAAGCGTTTCGTATACATTAGTTGTCTTCAGGAAGGCATTGAGTTGCTGAGTTTTCAAAAGAAAATTAGAGGAATGGCAGATTCGAAATAGGCCAGTAAAAGCTATGATCCATTATTGATATCACTTTTTAAATCCACTTCAATCAGTCTAGATGAAGGGGAGGAGACAGATTAAACAAGGATTTTTAAGCCTTGAGACAATTGAGACATGGATTGTGTATGTGTGCCATTCAGAGAGTGAATGGGCAAGACAAAAGATTTAAGTGCCTTTGAACGGGGTATGGTAGTAGGTGCCAGGCGCATCAGTTTGAGCGTGTCAAGAACTGCAATGTTGCTGGGTTTTTCATGCTCAACAGTTTCCCGTGTGTATCAAGAATGGTCCACCACCCAAAGGACATCCAGCCAACTTGACAGAACGGTGAGAAGCACTGGAGTCAACATGGACCAGTATCCCTGTGGAATGCTTTCGACAACTTGTAGAGTCCATGCCTGACGAAATTAGGCTGTTCTGAGGGCAAAAGGGGGTGCAACTCAATATTAGGAAGGTGTTCCTAATGTTTTGTGCACTCAGTGTAGGTGGCACACATAAGGACATGTTTCTCTGTTGAGATAACTTCCTTATTAATTTCTAGCCAGATGTAAAATCTCTCTCTCTTTCTCTTAATTAAATTCAACTCAATTCAATTGAAAGGGCTTTATTGGCATTGGAAACATATCTTTACGTTGCCAAAGCAAGTGGAATAGATAATAAACAAAAGTTAAATAAACAATTTTAAAAATGGCAGTAAACATTACACTCACTCACGTTGCAAAGGAATAAAGACATTTCAAATGTCATATTATGTCTATACACAGTGTTGTAACAATATGCAAATAGTTAAAGTACAAAAGGGAAAACCTGCCGAGTGGCGCAGTGGTCTAAGGTGTTTGTTTTACTCTGTCGTAGCCGGCCGCGACCGGGAGACCCATGGGGCGGCGCACAATTGGCCCAGTGTCATCCAGGGTAGGGGAGGGAATGGCCGGCAGGGATGTAGCTCAGTTAGTAGAGCATGGTGTTTGCAACGCCAGGGTTGTGGGTTCGATTCCAAAGGGGGGCCAGTATGAAAAATTAAAAAATAATGTATGCACTCACTAACTGTAAGTCGCTCTAGATAAGAGCATCTGCTAAATGATGAAAATAAATCAACATAAATATGGTTTATATTTACAATGGTGTTTGTTCTTCACTGGTTTCCCTTTTCTTGTGGCAACAGCTCACACATGTTGCTGCTGTGATGGCACAATGTGGTATTTCACCCAATAGATATGGGTTTATCAAAATTGAATTTGTTTTGGAATTCTTTGTGGGTCTGTCTAATATGGTCATCCATTTGGCAGGAAGTTAGGAAGTGCAGCTCAGTTTCCACCTCATTTTGTGGGCAGTGTGCACATAGTCTGTCTCCTCTTGAGAGCCAGGTCTGCCTACGGCAGCCTCTCTCAATAGCAAAGCTATGCTCACTGAGTCTGTACATAGTCAAAGCTTTCCTTAAGTTTGGGTCAGTCATGGTGGTCAGGTATTCTGCCACTGTGTACTCTCTGTTTAGGGCCAAATAGCATTCTAGTTTGCTCAGTTTTTTTGTTAATTCTTTCCAATGTGTCAAGTAATTGTCTTTTTGTTTTCTCATGATTTGGTTGGGTCTAATTGTGTTGCTGTCCTGGGGCTCTGTGGGGTCTGTTTGTGTTTGTGAACAGAGCCCCAGGACCAGCTTGCTTAGGGGACTCTTCTCCAGGTTCATCTCTCTGTAGGTGATGGCTTTGTTATGGAAGGTTAGGGAAACGCTTCCTTTTAGGTGGTTGTAGAATTTAACGGCGCTTTTCTGGATTTTGATAATTAGCGGGTATCGGCCTAATTCTACTCTGCATGCATTATTTGGTGTTTTACGTTGTACATGGGGGATATATTTTGCAGAATTCTGTATGCGGAGTGTCAATTTGGTGTTTGTCCCATTTTGTGAATTCTTGGTTGGTGAGCGGACCCCAGACCTCACAACCACAGAGGGCAATGGGTTATATAACTGATTCAAGTATTTTTTGCCAAATCCTAATTGGTATGTTGAATGTTATGTTCCTTTTGATGGCGTAGAAGGCCCTTCTTGCCTTGTCTCTCAGATCGTTCAAAGCTTTGTGGAAGTTACCTGTGGTGCTTATTTTTAGAGTGCTCTAGGGCAATGGTGTCTAGATGGAATTTGTATTTGTGGTCCTGGCAACTGGACTTTTTTTTATACTTTATACTCCAGACTATCTGTATTCCCTTATCTATAAGCCCACAAGAGTGACCAGTTCATCTGCCACCCTTATTGATAATATTATTTACAAATTCTTTGAATAATGTGGCTAATACAGGTATACTTTATACTGACATTTCTGACCACTTTCCAATTTTCCACTTCTCTTTGGCAGCTGAAAATGAACAAATGGGAATGATTAATAGCATTAAATCTAGAATATTTAACAAAAGTAATTGTGAGTATTTTAAGATGTTAATTGATGATATTTCATGGGAGAATGTTTATAATCAGGCCGATGTGGAGTCTGCTTACCAGACTTTTCTCACGTCTTTCAATTCTGTATTTCACCACTGCTTTCCCTTAGTTAAATCATGTAAGCAGCAGAAGGTTCTGGAAACCTTGGTCTACAACTGGTCTAAAAATAAAGTTGTATAAAAAGTTTCTCACAAATTCCTCTCCCCTGAATTCTGCAAATTACAAAAAGTATAAGAACAAATTGACTCACCTACTTCGGATATCCCCCAAAATATATTTTACTAACAAATTCCAAAAATCCATAAATACTATAAAGTCAACTTGGAAAATCATCAATCAACTGTTGAATAAGAAAAAGGCATCTCCAACTATCCCATCTCTATTTATTGTTGGAAATAAGACCTATAGTGATCCTGATGTTGTTTCATGTGATTTTAATAACTTTTTTGTGAATGTGCGTTCCTCTCTGTTAAAGAAATTAGAGAACTGATGTAAATCCCTTGGATTACATTAAGGGACATTTCCCTTCTCTGCTTCAGTTTGATCCTCCTGATGTGATGGAGGTGATGGAGGTGGTGGAGGTGATGGAGGTCATTGGTAACTTAAAGGTATCAGCAGCAGGTTATGATGAGATTGGTGCCTCTTTGGTGAAATCAGTGTCTTCCTCGAATACTGAGCCTCTAACGTACAGTACCAGTCAAAAGTTTGGACACACCTACTCATTCCAGGGTTTTTCTTTATTTTTTACTATTTTCTACATTGTAGAATAATAGTGAAGGCATCAAAACTATGAAATAACATTTAGTAACCAAAAAAGTGTTATTTTATATTTGAGATTCTTCTTTGCCTTGATGACAGCTTTGCACACTCTTGGCATTCTCTCAACCAGCTTCATGATGTAGTCACCTGGAATGACATTTAAATTAAAAGGTGTGCTTTCTTAAAAGTTAATTTGTGGAATTTTTTTCCTTCTTAATGCGTTTGAGCCAATCAGTTGTGTTGTGGCAAGGTAGGGGGGGTATACAGAAGATAGCCCTATTTGGTAAAAGACCAAGTCCATATTATGGCAAGTACAGCTCAAATAAGCAAAGAGAAACGACAGTCCATCATTACTTTAAGACATGAAGGTCAGTCAATACGGAACATTTCAAGAACTGACATCCAAGTTGAGATATCTGCCAGGCAAGCAGAGATGCGTGTCGCCACTTGGGTGTCAGAAGGAGAAAAGGAAAAAGTAGTTGAGTGTCATCCGCATAGCATCTGTTGGTATCATCAGAAAGATTAGTGGCTTGGTTCATCAGGCTTGCTTCCTAACTCTATACTGTAGCTTAATTTACCCATATCTCATTTACTGGAATATTGTCTGGGCCGGGTACGTATGCCTCCTATCTACACAAATTACTCATCATACAAAATAAATTAGCAAGACTAGCCACCTCCTCTAAATACCTGGCTCCATCTGCACCTTTGTTTAACCTCTTCAGGATCGGTGTCCCATATACGGGACGGTTGAGCTAACGTGTGCTAATGTGATTAGCATGACTGTTGTAAGTAACAGCAAACTTTCCAGGATATAGACATGTCTTATATGGGCAGAAAGCTTAAATTCTTGTTAATCTAACTGCGCTGTCCAATTTACAGTAGCTATTACAGTGACAAAATACCACACTATTGCACAACAACAAAAAACATATCATGGCAACTGGTTTGATACATTCACCTCTGAAGGTAAATAATGTACTTACTTTCAGTAACCAAGGGTCCCAGAGATAAAGTGTAGCATAGTTTTGTCTGATAAAATCAATTTTTATATTCAAATGTAGGAACTGGGTTCTACAGTTTGAACCCCTGCTGTCTCTGGCTCCACACCCCACCCCGCCCGGCCATCTAGATGTGTGAAAGTTAGTGTATAAGCTAATGATCCATCATGTATGACATTTCTGGGTGTGTGTAAACTTACATTTTGTATTACCATACCATTTTTGTATGTTCTCTATGGTTATGTAATTGAAAATATATCAGTTGACCAATTCGGCATATTTGGGCAGACTTGATACAAAATAGTCCAGTATTGCAATGCTTCACTGGATCAATCTGAAACTTTGCACACATACTGCTGCCATCTAGTGGCCAAAATCTAAATTGCGCCTAAACTGCAATATTATTTTGTGGCCTTTCTCTTGCATTTGAAAATAGAAAACACATGTTATTTGTTTGTATTATCTTTTACCAGATCTAATTATATTCTCCTACATTAATTTCAAATTTTCACAAACTTCCAAGTGTTTCCTTTCAAATGGTATCAATAATATACCATACCGGACCCTTGTTTCAGGTCCTGAGCTACAGGCAATTAGATCTGGGTATGTCATTTTAGGCGAAAATTGAAAAAAAGGGTCCGATCCTTAAGAGGTTAAGAAACTCAATATCTTGTCTATTTACGACATTAATGTATGCCAATTATGCACTTTCATCTACAAATAATCATACCTCCCAGACAGTTTACTAAACCCTTCAATGGATTCTTCCATGTTAATTCTGAAATCTATCTATATAACACAAGACACTGTGATAACCTTCACCCTCCCCACTGCCACACCTCACATAGTCAATTATCTATCAGATACAGAGGTACCAAACTCTGGAATTCTTATCTTCACATTGCCAGAACCTCCCCATCCCTCAATAACTTTAAGCAAAGACTGGGGGTCAGCCTGATGAACCAAACTACTCAGTTATCTCCTCCATGAAGACTGGGGATCAGCCTGATGAACCAAACTACTCAGTAATCTCCTCCATGAAGACTGGGGGGTCAGCCTGATGAACCAAACTACTCAGTAATCTCCTCCATGAAGACTGGGGGTCAGCCTGATGAACCAAACTACTCAGTAATCTCCTCCATGAAGACTGGGGGTCAGCCTGATGAACCAAACTACTCAGTAATCTCCTCCATGAAGACTGGGGGTCAGCCTGATGAACCAAACTACTCAGTAATCTCCTCCATGAAGACTGGGGGTCAGCCTGATGAACCAAACTACTCAGTAATCTCCTCCATGAAGACTGGGGGTCAGCCTGATGAACCAAACTACTCAGTAATCTCCTCCATGGAGACTGGGGGTCAGCCTGATGAACCAAACTACTCAGTAATCTCCTCCATGAAGACTGGGGGTCAGCCTGATGAACCAAACTACTCAGTAATCTCCTCCATGGAGACTGGGGGTCAGCCTGATGAACCAAACTACTCAGTAATCTCCTCCATGAAGACTGGGGGTCAGCCTGATGAACCAAACTACTCAGTAATCTCCTCCATGAAGACTGGGGGTCAGCCTGATGAACCAAACTACTCAGTTATCTCCTCCATGAAGACTGGGGGTCAGCCTGATGAACCAAACTACTCAGTAATCTCCTCCATGAAGACTGGGGGTCAGCCTGATGAACCAAACTACTCAGTAATCTCCTCCATGGAGACTGGGGGTCAGCCTGATGAACCAAACTACTCAGTAATCTCCTCCATGTAGCCTAACTCTCTGACACACACACATGCACATAATCAAACATGTTTTTTCTTGTTTACTGATTATATCATGTACAATTATAATCCATGTGTTTTGTTTAACTGATTGAACACTTTGTTTTTTGTATTATATTAGTAGTGTGGTTTTCAACTTTATTTATTTATTTTTTACTTATATTAGTAGTGTGGTTTTCATATCATCCCTTTTGAGCTTCCAACCTCACCTGCACACTGTTTTTAACAGTTTTTATCTGGACTGTTTTGTCTGTCACTTCTTTACTTTGGTGTGAATAAATGAAACCTAAATAAAACCTTTAACCTATATATATTTCCACACTATCAGGATGAAATATAATACTGTGAAATTGTGAAAATTATGATAATTCCCTTTTAGTGTAAGAGCTGTTTTGGAAAGACGGCCTGAAATTTCAGCCAGTTTTGGTGGGTTGGAGTTTTGGTCCACCTGGTGACATCACCTGGCGGTAAATTAGTTAATAGACTAATAACAGCTAGTTCTCAGTTTTCCCCACTCAGACTACCTCCAGAGTCCTAGCTAAATTCTTGCTTGAGAAATTGCTCTTTGCTAAGAAGCCATTTTAGTTACTTTTTGACCATTTTACTTAAAAACAATCACAGTAAGGTACTTAATTATTTCCCAGAAATGATTTGATATTGAGATAAAAAAAACAGCTGCATTGGACTTTTAACAAGGCCCCCAGGACCAGCGGAAGGACATTTAACGTCAAGCTGTACAACAATGTTGCTCAGATCTGAGCTAACAGCAATTCAGGAAAAAGGGAACTTAAAACAGCCAAAAGACCTTGATTCAGGTCTGACAAAACCATCACTGAATTCAAATGCTGAGAGATGGAGTAGCTAAACTAGTCACATTTACACTTATGCAATCATTTTCCACAAATTATCCGAACAGAGAAAATATTTGGAATTGTCTAAACAATATTTTCTACACTATCGGCAATCTGCATAATTGAGGTGATTTAACTTGTTTACAGTCCAGGCCATTTAGACTGTGAAGATACACAGTACTCAGTCTCCCAGCAGTTATTATGCAGTAATCACAGAGAACATCTCAGAATCATTAAGAAGGTCATTTTCAATGCAGGGCCTCACTGTTCCCTGTTTTCCTTAACCTCTCTGCTGCTATCAGGGAAGACAGTGGTGCCCTTTCTGAGGCACCACAGACCCCAGTGCCAAAGGGTTGGGTGGTAACTACCACATTAACTCAGTCCATCCTGACTAGTCCACTAACCGATCAGTTCCCTATGTCTCTCTATCATCAGTTCCCTATGTCTCTCTATCATCAGTTCCCTATGTCTCTCTATCATCAGTTCCCCATGTCTCTCTATCATCAGTTCCCCATGTCTCTCTATCATCAGTTCCCCATGTCTCTCTATCATCAGTTCCCCATGTCTCTCTATCATCAGTTCCCCATGTCTCTCTATCATCAGTTCCCCATGTCTCTCTATCATCAGTTCCCCATGTCTCTCTATCATCAGTTCCCTATGTCTCTCTATCATCAGTTCCTTATGTCTCTCTATCATCAGTTCCCTATGTCTCTCTATCATCAGTTCCCCATGTCTCTCTATCGTCAGTTCCCTATGTCTCTCTATCATCAGTTCCCTATGTCTCTCTATCATCAGTTCCCCATGTCTCTCTATCATCAGTTCCCCATGTCTCTCTATCATCAGTTCCCTATGTCTCTCTATCATCAGTTCCCCATGTCTCTCTATCGTCAGTTCCCTATGTCTCTCTATCATCAGTTCCCTATGTCTCTCTATCATCAGTTCCCCATGTCTCTCTATCATCAGTTCCCCATGTCTCTCTATCATCAGTTCCCTATGTCTCTCTATCATCAGTTCCCCATGTCTCTCTATCATCAGTTCCCCATGTCTCTCTATCATCAGTTCCCCATGTCTCTCTATCATCAGTTCCCCATGTCTCTCTATCATCAGTTCCCCATGTCTCTCTATCATCAGTTCCCTATGTCTCTCTATCATCAGTTCCCCATGTCTCTCTATCATCAGTTCCCTATGTCTCTCTATCATCAGTTCCCCATGTCTCTCTATCGTCAGTTCCCTATGTCTCTCTATCATCAGTTCCCCATGTCTCTCTATCATCAGTTCCCTATGTCTCTCTATCATCAGTTCCCTATGTCTCTCTATCATCAGTTCCCCATGTCTCTCTATCATCAGTACTCTGTGTCTCTCTCTGTCAATCACAGGCTGTCAGTTTGTGGTCACTACAGGCTCCAGAGGAATGTATTTATGTGAGAACATCATGTTTTTATCTCTATAAGTTCATTGCTGTATGTTTGGTACTGGTGTGTTACATAACTGCCACCCTGAGGGAAACTGGCTATACATTGACAGACACCAAGTCAACAGACACCAAGTCAACAGAAACCAAGTCAGGGAGACACCAAGTCAGGGAGACACCAACGCAACAGACACCAAGTCAGGGAGACACCAAGTCAACAGAAACCAAGTCAGGGAGACACCAAGTCAGGGAGACACCAACGCAACAGACACCAAGTCAGGGAGACACCAAGTCAACAGACACCAAGTCAGGGAGACACCAAGTCAACAGACACCAAGTCAGGGAGACAGCAAGTTAGGGACACATCCAAGTCAACAGACACCAAGTCAACAGACACCAAGTCAACAGACACCAAGTCAGGGAGGCACCAAGTCAACACACCAACTCAACAGACACCAAGTCAGGGAGACATTAAGTCAGGGAGATAGCAAGTCAGGGAGACACCAAGTCAACAGACACCATGTCAGGGAGACACCAAGTCAACAGAAACCAAGTCAGGGAGACACCAAGTCTGGGAGACACAAAGTCAACAGACACCATGTCAGGGAGACACCAAGTCAACAGACACCAAGTCAGGGAGACAGCAAGTTAGGGACACATCCAAGTCAACAGACACAAGTCAGGGAGACACCAAGTCAACAGACACCAAGTCAACAGACACCAAGTCAGGGAGGCACCAAGTCAACACACCAACTCAACAGACACCAAGTCAGGGACACCTGTCAGACACCAAGTCAGGGAGACACCAAGTCAACAGACACAAGTCAGGGAGACACCAATTCTACAGACACCAAGTCAACAGACACCAAGTCAGGGAGACATTAAGTCAGGGAGACAGCAAGTCAGGGAGACACCAAGTCAACAGACACAAGTCAGGGAGACACCAATTCTACAGACACCAAGTCAACAGACACCAAGTCAGGGAGACACCAAGTCAATTCACACAAGTCAGGGAGACACTAAGTCAACAGACAGCAAGTCAAGGAGACAGCAAGACAAGAGACACCAACAGACATCAAGTCAGGGAGTCACCAAGTCAAGAAGACACCAAGTCAACAGACACAAGTCAGGGAGACACCAATTAAACAGACACCAAGTCAGGAGACACCAAGTCAGGGAGACAGCAAGTCAACACACACAAGTCAAGGAGACACCAAGTCAACAGTCGGCAAGTCAAGGAGACACCAAGTCAACATAACCCCAGGTCAAAAGACACCAAGTCAGGGAGCAGCAAGTCAAGAGACACCAACTCAACAGACACCATGTCAGGGAGACACCAAGTCAACAGAAACCAAGTCAGGGAGACACCAAGTCAGGGAGACACAAAGTCAACAGACACCATGTCAGGGAGACACCAAGTCAACAGACACCAAGTCAGGGAGACAGCAAGTTAGGGACACATCCAAGTCAACAGACACAAGTCAGGGAGACACCAAGTCAACAGACACCAAGTCAACAGACACCAAGTCAGGGAGGCACCAAGTCAACACACCAACTCAACAGACACCAAGTCAGGGACACCTGTCAGACACCAAGTCAGGGAGACACCAAGTCAACAGACACAAGTCAGGGAGACACCAATTCTACAGACACCAAGTCAACAGACACCAAGTCAGGGAGACATTAAGTCAGGGAGACAGCAAGTCAGGGACACAGCAAGTCAGGGAGACACCAAGTCAACAGACACAAGTCAGGGAGACACCAATTCTACAGACACCAAGTCAACAGACACCAAGTCAGGGAGACACCAAGTCAATACACACAAGTCAGGGAGACACTATGTCAACAGACAGCAAGTCAAGGAGACAGCAAGACAAGAGACACCAACAGACATCAAGTCAGGGAGTCACCAAGTCAAGAAGACACCAAGTCAACAGACACAAGTCAGGGAGACACCAATTAAACAGACACCAAGTCAGGAGACACCAAGTCAGGGAGACAGCAAGTCAACACACACAAGTCAAGGAGACACCAAGTCAACAGTCGGCAAGTCAAGGAGACACCAAGTCAACATACCCCAAGTCAAAAGACACCAAGTCAGGGAGCAGCAAGTCAAGAGACACCAACTCAACAGACATCAAGTCAGGGAGTCACCAAGTCAGGGAGACACCAAGTCAACAGACACAAGTAAGGGAGACACCAATTAAACAGACACCAAGTCAACAGACACCAAGTCAGGGAGAAACCAAGTCAGGGAGACAGCAAGTCAACACACACAAGTCAAGGAGACACCAAGTCAACAGTCGGCAAGTCAAGGAGACACCAAGTCAACATACCCCAAGTCAACAGACACCAAGTCAACAGACGTCAAGGCAATGGACACCAAGTCAACAGACATCAAGTAAGGGAGACACCAAGTCAACAGACACCAAGTAAACAGACAACAAATCAACAGACACCAAGTCAGGGACACACAAAGTCAGGGAGACACCAAACAACAGAGATCAAGTCAGGGAGACACCAATTCAACAGACACCAATTCAACAGACACTAAGTTAACAGACACCAAGTCAACAGACATCAAGTCAACAGACACCAAGTCATGGAGAGACCAAGTCAGCAGACATCACGTCCACAGACACCAGGTCGGGGAGACACCAAGTCATCAGAAACCAAGTCAACAGACTCCAAGTCAGAGAGAAACCAAGTGAACCGACACCAAGTCAACAGACAGCATGTCAGGGAGAGAAACCAAGAGACGTCATCAGAATGCGCAGCTGAACACTGTATGCTGGAAACACTCAGTTTGTTATTTTAAATAAAACATAACCAATCTTTCTTAGACATAAATACAAAACGTGTTTTTGCATGGATTCCGCATCGCGGTTAGCTTTTAACAGCTAGGACCACTATCTCTTGTCCCGGAATCCCGCTTAACTGACAGGTTAAAGTCTGCTTGAAAGAGCCACTAACCTAGGTAAGCTGCTAGCCATCAAGAGACAGGTTGAAGCCTGCTTTACAGAGACGCTAAACTGCTAGCCATCAAGCTAACAAAGTCGGTACCAGATGAGTTTTGCAATGGAACCCTCTTTGTCTGGAGAACTAAATGAACGGTTCCAGCGCTGTAGGAGCTGTATCTATTTTGTTACTTTGTTTCGGGACAAACCGGATCACTTTGAGTTCCAATGCGGCAATTGTTTACTTGCCAAGGATTATAGGCTTGAGGTGGATTCCTTGATCACTCAAGTCGCCAGCCTACGTAAGAAACTGGGGAAAAAGCAGAGTGGAATGTTTACATTTTCTACGCCAGTGGCTGGATGGTGTTTGCGCTTGTTGGATGCATCTCCACCTTGTCGTTTGTCGTTATCCGACTGGCCGGTGTTGCCCGGAGCTCCCCCATCTGATAGCGCTGTCGAAGGAGCACAGTATGAGGAGAAAGGCAGTCAACGATGGTCGCATGTCAGGAGCCGTGGAAGCCGAAGACAGCGACCTCCCACAAAGCAGTCTGCACTCCCAATGAGAGGCCCGGAGTGGATACAAACAACAAATAGTTTCTCCGTCCTGGAGCCTGATCTTCCTGCACCTTCATCGCTGGGGGTGCCTGTGTCTGCGGCCGCAGTGCCTACTACTACGATTTCGAAGTCGGCAACCTTCCGTCCCTGCTCTGGATCGAGCGGGGCTTCTCCATCTGTCGGAGGCCTGCATCCTGTGAAGCGTGGGAGTGGGCGAATTTCCTCGTCCTTCTCGCCAGCCGTGATTCTGGGCAGCTCCATGGTAAGAAATGTGACCGTTCCTGGTGAAAAAACAATGTCCTATCCCAGAACTCGAGTAAATTACATTACTAAGCTGCTCCCGAATGTACTATGTCAGGACATGGAAATCGATTCTACAGACACCAAGTCAGAGAGACACCAAATCAGGGAGACACCAAATCAACAGTCAAAAAGTCAGGGAGACAACAAGTCAACAGACACCAAGTCGTTGATGTTTTCCTTTTGTAACCAGGACAGCTGAAAGCAACATTCACCTCCACAAATTCTGTTTACTGAAATGCTCCTTTTACTGAATGAAGCAGTTAACAGGTCTCATGGGCATCCTCAACTTTTTCACTTAATTAAATTCACCTTTAAATGTTTTGTGCAAATTACTGAAAGTTAAGGAAACTTTAAGGGAAAATATCAGGGGAAAATGTACTTAAGGTGTTTAATGCAACCGGGCCCTGAGTTTGACCAATATGTTTTTCTGATAGAATACTAAAAAACTGAAAAATATATACTTTTCCCCCCAAAAGTTTAGATATCCAAAAGGCACTGCATAGTAGGAATGACCCAGCTACTAGCTAGCTGGCTACTGTAGTAGCTAACATAATCATGAGTTTTAATGAAGCAGCTGTTCTACTAGCTAGCTGGCTACTGTAGTAGCTAACATTATCATTCGTTTTAATGAAGCAGCTGTTCTACTAGCTAGCTGGCTACTGTAGTAGCTAACATTATCATTCGTTTTAATGAAGCAGCTGTTCTACTAGCTAGCTGGCTACTGTAGTAGCTAACATTATCATGAGTTTTAATGAAGCAGCTGTTCTACTAGCTAGCTGGCTACTGTAGTAGCTAACATTATCATGAGTTTTAATGAAGCAGCTGTTCTACTAGCTAGCTGGCTACTGTAGTAGCTAACATTATCATGAGTTTTAATGAAGCAGCTGTTCTACTAGCTAGCTGGCTACTGTAGTAGCTAACATTATCATGAGTTTTAATGAAGCAGCTGTTCTACTAGCTAGCTGGCTACTGTAGTAGCTAACATTATCATGAGTTTTAATGAAGCAGCTGTTCTACTAGCTAGCTGGCTACTGTAGTAGCTAACATTATCATGCGTTTTAATGAAGCAGCTGTTCTACTAGCTAGCTGGCTACTGTAGTAGCTAACATTATCATGAGTTTTAATGAAGCAGCTGTTCTACTAGCTAGCTGGCTACTGTAGTAGCTAACATTATCATGAGTTTTAATGAAGCAGCTGTTCTACTAGCTAGCTGGCTACTGTAGTAGCTAACATTATCATGAGTTTTAATGAAGCAGCTGTTCTACTAGCTAGCTGGCTACTGTAGTAGCTAACATTATCATGAGTTTTAATGAAGCAGCTGTTCTACTAGCTAGCTGGCTACTGTAGTAGCTAACATTATCATGCGTTTTAATGAAGCAGCTGTTCTACTAGCTAGCTGGCTACTGTAGTAGCTAACATTATCATGAGTTTTAATGAAGCAGCTGTTCTACTAGCTAGCTGGCTACTGTAGTAGCTAACATTATCATGAGTTTTAATGAAGCAGCTGTTCTACTAGCTAGCTGGCTACTGTAGTAGCTAACATTATCATGCGTTTTAATGAAGCAGCTGTTCTACTAGCTAGCTGGCTACTGTAGTAGCTAACATTATCATGAGTTTTAATGAAGCAGCTGTTCTACTAGCTAGCTGGCTACTGTAGTAGCTAACATTATCATGCGTTTTAATGAAGCAGCTGTTCTACTAGCTAGCTGGCTACTGTAGTAGCTAACATTATCATGAGTTTTAATGAAGCAGCTGTTCTACTAGCTAGCTGGCTACTGTAGTAGCTAACATTATCATGCGTTTTAATGAAGCAGCTGTTCTACTAGCTAGCTGGCTACTGTAGTAGCTAACATTATCATGCGTTTTAATGAAGCAGCTGTTCTACTAGCTAGCTGGCTACTGTAGTAGCTAACATTATCATGAGTTTTAATGAAGCAGCTGTTCTACTAGCTAGCTGGCTACTGTAGTAGCTAACATTATCATGAGTTTTAATGAAGCAGCTGTTCTACTAGCTAGCTGGCTACTGTAGTAGCTAACATTATCATGAGTTTTAATGAAGCAGCTGTTCTACTAGCTAGCTGGTTACTGTAGTAGCTAACATTATCATGAGTTTTAATAAAGCAGCTGTTCTACTAGCTAGCTGGCTACTGTAGTAGCTAACATTATCATGAGTTTTAATGAAGCAGCTGTTCTACTAGCTAGCTGGCTACTGTAGTAGCTAACATTATCATGAGTTTTAATGAAGCAGCTGTTCTACCGCGAATCCCCTCCCAAGTCAGCTGCTGCTGATTTCTAATAACTGTCGCTCCTAATTTTGGGGCTGCATGTCTACAACTTCAGGGTCATTTAATATGCAAGCTGTTTACAGTGCATTCGGAAAGTATTCAGACCCCTTAACTTTTTCCACATTTTGATACATCACAGCCTTACTCTAAAATTGATTTAAAAAAAAAATAATTTGTCATCAATCTACACACAATACCCCAAAGCAAACACAGGTTTTTGGAAATGTTTCAATCTTGGTTTTATCAAGACCAGAGAATCTTGTTTCTCATGGTCTGAGAGTCCTTTAGGTGCCTTTTGGCAAACACCAAGCGGGCTGTCATGTGCCTTTTACTGAGGAGTGGCTTCCGTCTGGAACATAAATCCTCCTCTGTAGCTCAATTGGTAGAGCATGGCGCTTGTAACGCCAGGGTAGTGGGTTCAATCCCCGGGACCACCCATATGTAAAAATGTATGCGCACATGACTGTAAGTTGCTTTGGATAAAAGCGTCTGCTAAATGGCATATTATTTATATTATAAATGCCTGATTGGTGGAGTGCTGCATAGATGGTTGTCCTTCTGGAAGATTCTCCCATCTCCACAGAGGAACTCTGAACCTCTGTCAGAGTGACCATCGGGTTCTTGGTCACCTCCCTGACCAAGGCCCTTCTCCCCCGATTGCTCAATTTGGACGGGCAGCCGGCCAGCTCTAGGAAGAGTTTTGGTGGTTCCAAACTTCTTCCATTTAAGAATGATGGAGGCCACTGTGTTCTTGGGGCGGAAGGTAGCCTGGCGGGTAGGAGCATTGGGCCAGTAACTGAAAGGTTGCTGTATTGAATCCCTGAGCTGACAAGGTAAAAATCTGTCGTTCTGCCCCTGAGCAAGGCAGTTAACCCACTGTTCACCGATGATGTCGATTAAGGCAGCCCCCAGCACTTCTCTGATTCAGAGGAGTTGGGTTAAATGCGGAAGACACATTTCAGTTGAATGCATTCAGTTGTACGACTGACTAGGTATTTCCCTTCAATGATGCAGACATTTTTTGGTACCCTTCCCCAGATCTGTGCCTCGACACAATCATTTCTCGGAGTTCTACAGACAATTCCTTTGACCTCATGGCTTGGTTTTTGCCCTGACATGCACTGTCAACCGTGGGACCTTATATAGATAGGTGTGTGCCTTTCCAAATAATAATAATAATAATATGCCATTTAGCAGAAGCTTTTATCCAAAGTGACTTACAGTCATGCGTGCATACATTTTTGTGTATGGGTGGTCCCTGGGATCGAACCCACTACCTTGGCATTACAAGCGCCGTGCTCTACCAGCTGAGCTACAGAGGACCACTCATGTCCAATCAATTGAATTTACAACAGGTGGTCTCCAATCAAGTTGTAGAAACATCTCAAGGATGATAAATGGAAACAGGATGCACCTGAGCTCAATTTCTAGTCTCATAGCAAAGGGTCTGAATATTTATATGAATAAGGTATTTATGTTTTTTATTTTTAATAAATTTGCAAAAGTTTCAAAAAACCTGTTTTCGCTTTGTCATTACGGGGTATTGTGTGTAGATTGATGATTAAAAATATGTATTTAATCCATTTTAGAATAAGGCTGTAACGTAACATAATGTAACAAAATGTGGAAAAAGTAAAGGGGTCTGAATACTTTCTGAATGCACTGTATGTGAGGTTGAGCTAGCTAGTTAACTATGTCAGCTAGCCAGCTAATGTTACAAGTTAGCTAAACAGCTGATCAAGTCACTGGTGGCCGACGTGCTTGCCCATTTTTTTGCAGGAGGTAAGCCACCATTTTGTTTTTATTTTCTCACAATCACTAATTGTTAAATCCCTGTCACAACCTTAGTAATAAGTTACATTGCTATTCTGCCTAATTCATAGAGATTTAATGAGAGCGCAGTGACATCATAAATAAGGAACTATGTTTTCATTTTTGAATGGCTAATGCTTGGGAATATTCCAATTTAAATATGAGGTCCATGTCCTACAAGACAGATGGGTTGAGGGACGAGCGTGGCTTAGGAGTGACGCCATCTGACATAAGACAATGACCGTAGAGTGATTCAGTAGCAGGTGCTACTCTCAGATGGTCACCTACTCTCAGATGGCAACACAATGGTTCTGTTTCCACTTCCACCCCGTCTCTGACATCAAGAGGGTCCACTCCTGTAGTAGTGCCACTCTCCACTCTGTCAGACAGGAACCAGCAGAGTCAAGAATAGCTCACTCACTCTACATTTCTTCACACCCCTCTTTGCTAGCCTTGTCCCAGATGTTTGTACCAAACATGTTTGGCAAGACAATAAGTGACAGGGAATGGGCATGATGGCACAAACAGACTGGCATGATGGCTACCTCTTCACTTGTTCTCAACTGATATTGACTTTTGGTTGACTATCAGAGGTGAAAACAGCAGTAAAATAATGTTAACCAATTCTGTAGTGACAGTACACACATGCTAACCCTAACCCTAACCCTAACCCTAACCCAGTACACACATGCTAACCCTAACCCTAACCCTAACCCTAACCCAGTACACACATGCTTATTTTTATACATATACTTTACATACAGCAGTATTATGGATAAAGAACAAAAATACTGTATATCTACATCATTATATGTTTATGTTCTGTTACAGTACAGCTCATTATAACCATGTTGACACAGACAGACAGACAGACACCCTAACCAAACCCTATCCCTAACCCTAAAGCTCATTATAACCATGCTAACCCTAACCCTAACCCAAACACTAACCCTAGCCCTACAGCTCATTATAACCATGCTAACCCTAACCCTAACCCTACAGCTCATTATAACCATGCTAACCCTAACCCTAACCCAAACCCTAACCCTAACCCTACAGCTCATTATAACCATGCTAACCCTAACCCTAACCCAAACCCTACAGCTCATTATAACCATGCTAACCCTAACCCTAACCCTAACCCTAACCCAAACCCTAACCCTAACCCTACAGCTCATTTTAACCATGCTAACCCTAACCCTAACCCAAACCCTAACCCTACAGCTCATTATAACCATGCTAACCCTAACCCTAACCCAAACCCTACAGCTCATTATAACCATGCTAACCCTAACCCTAACCCAAACCCTAACCCTACAGCTCATTATAACCATGCTAACCCTAACCCTAACCCAAACCCTACAGCTCATTATAACCATGCTCACACAGACAGACAGACACCCTAACAAAACCCTAACCTAACCCTAACCCTAACCTTAACCGTAATGCTAACCTAACCCTAACCCTAACCCTAACCTAACCCTAACCTGAACCTAACCTAACCTAACCTAACCTAACCTAACCCTAACCTAACCCTAACCTGAACCTAACCCTAACCCTAACCTAACCCTAACCTAACCCTAACCCTAACCCTAACCTAACCCTAACCTAACCTAACCCTAACCTAACCCTAACCTGAACCTAACCCTAACCCAACCTTCTCAGGAGTGTTGTGCTCCAGTAATAATCTCTACATGTGGACGATTATCATCATAGACTACAGTATCATAGTTATAGATTATCATACGTTACAATCATAGCATTAGATTACAGTATCATAGCATTGTGTAGTAGATTACAGTATCATAGCATTGTGTACAGTAGACTACAGTATCATAGTTATAGATTATCATACGTTACAATCATAGCATTAGATTACAGTATCATAGCATTGTGTAGTAGATTACAGTATCATAGCATTGTGTAGTAGATTACAGTATCATAGCATTGTGTAGTAGATTACAGTATCATAGCATTGTGTAGTAGACTACAGTATCATAGCATTGTGTAGTAGATTACAGTATCATAGCATTGTGCAGTAGACTACATTATTATAGCATTGTGTAGTGGACTACAGTACCATACAGCCATATCTCTGTAGATTCTGCAGAATGTTGGCACTCACCACATCTACATGGCTGGTTGGAACTAACCCTAACCCATCTACATGGCTGGTTGGAACTAACCCTAACCCATCTACATGGCTGGTTGGAACTAACCCTAACCCATCTACATGGCTGGTTGGAACTAACCCTAACCCATCTACATGGCTGGTTGGAACTAACCCTAACCCATCTACATGGCTGGTTGGAACTAACCCTAACCCATCTACATGGCTGGTTGGAACTAACCCTAACCCATCTACATGGCTGGTTGGAACTAACCCTAACCCATCTACATGGCTGGTTGGAACTAACCCTAACCCATCTACATGGCTGGTTGGAACTAACCCTAACCCATCTACATGGCTGGTTGGAACTCGTTGGGAAAAGATGAAGAAACCAGTTACATTGTAGTCTGGATGGAAATCATACTTCAATACAGTAGTATTTTGTCAACTTCAGCATGTTAGCGGGAAACCAATGTAATTCAGAGCAATTCTTTACGGTAGATGATTGATTTATGATTGATATAATTGTAAACTATTATTTACAAAAACATCTTAAATTCAGTGAACATATACTTATATTTAACACTAAATTATTATTTATTGCAATTACTGTATATCAAGTGTTTAATTTCTACATTAAATTGACATTATTAAAACAAATATTTGTCTGAAAGAGTTACCTGCAGACAGGCTTTATAGAATCAGAGAGGATTGGGTGAGGCTGTAAGCAGGTTTACATCCCAACAATTTCCTCTAAATTTGACATTTAAAAAATAAATGTTGTGTTGTGAAAGTTGCTCCAGGTAACGCGAGTGGGTTTGACATAGAAGCATATAGTTGCTTTAGTCAGTCAGAGCCAAGGCTGGTTCTCAGGCTGTTTAACTATTTTCAAGAGAGGCGGAACCATCCATAAACCTTCCAGACTGCCTCTCCCCTCCCCTCCACGTCCCCTCCCCTCCCCTCCCCTCCACTCCCCTCCACGTCCCCTCCCCTCCCCTCCCCTCCACGTCCCCTCCCCTCCTCTCCCCTCCCCTCCCCTCCACGTCCTCTCCTCCCCTCTTCTCAGACATACTCTGTAGATTTCCTGGAGGATTGATCCATACTCCGGACCTCGTATCTCCTCTCTTCTCCCCTCTTCTCTTCTCCCTTCCACTCCCCTCCACTCCCTCTTCTCCCCTCCCCTCCACCTCCCCTCCCCTCCCCTCCCCTCAGACATATTTTGGAGGTTTTCTGAAGGAATGATCCGTACTCCGGACCTCATATCTCTTCGGGGGATCTGCCTGGGGGGCTCCGTAATAGTCTGCCTGGGGTCCCCTGGAATGGTCTGCCTGGGGGGCTCCGTAATAGTCTGCCTGGGGGCCCCTGGAATGGTCTGCTTGGGGTGCTCCGTAATAGTCTGCCTGGGGGCCCCTGGAATGATCTGCCAGAGGCCCCAGACAGGATGCAAACAGGAGTAATCCAGCCACCAGCAGGAGGAACCCCCCCACCCAGCCGCAGAACAGGGCATCACCAAACTCCCAGCGCGGCACCACCTCAGGCACCGACTCATCAAAGTAGCGCATTACCGTCAGGTGGGCGACGTAGGAAACAGGGATCAGAGACAGCACGCCAGCTATCATCCCCAGCACCCCTCCTGCCACCTTCAGGATCCTCTTGGCCCTGCAGCCCTCCAGCCCCTGGCTGAAGCTGTTGACCAGGTAGAGACCAGGGATAGCCAGCAGCAGGCCCAGCAGACCCACAGCCAGGGAGATACACATGAAGACACGGGCCACCTTGATGTCCTGAGGCAGGCCAAGCAGGCTGTCGTAGGGTCGACACTCCATCCCCCCCATGTCCTGGACCACACAGGTTTCCCAGAGACCCAGCTCATAGCTCTCTGTGAGCAAGAGTTCTGTGGACAGGGTCAGCCACTGGGACATCAGGGTGGTGGCCAGAGCACACAGCCAGGCTGCCATGTACACTACCATCGCCAACAGCTCCAGAGTGGAGGCACACTGTTTCATGGTTCTCCCGCCCCTCTCTGGCCTCCCTCTGCACTCCGCTGACCCTCAAGAGCTCTTCTCTGGCTGCTGAAGAGGTCCTTGAGAGGTCTTGCAGCTCCTGATGGCCAGTAGGAACAGAGAGGCTTCTCACAGCACCTGCTAATTACTGCTGACTACTGTTCTGCTCACGGGCAGACGGAGAGCTCCTTCACTAACAGTCCCACTCCACAGAAACACACATCATCTGGCTGGAGGCTGGGAGGAGAGGGGCTCTCTGGCACATGGCCCTCCTCTTCCCTCCCCTACCTCCTGCTGAGGCTGCTGCTCTGCCAATGGACCAGGGGAGGGAGGGTACATGGCCAGCCTCCCTGAGAACCGTGCCCTGCCCGTCTCCCAGCCCTCCCAGCCCTCCCAGCCACATGGGATGGTATTAAAGAGAGACAGGAAGTTATTAAAATGCAGATTGTTGTCAATTCACGACAGAGAGCCAAGTCTGGGCTCAGCCCTCCTGGTTATTGTGCGTCCCAAATGGCACCCTATTCCCTATTTAGTGCACTACTTTAGACCAGAGAATGGCACCCTATTCCCTATTTAGTGCACTACTTTAGACCAGAGAATGGCACCCTATTCCCTATTTAGTGCACTACTTTTGACCAGGGTCCATAGGGCTCTATATAGTACATGTAGGGCCCAATTATGCCTTCTTACGCACTTCTCAGTAGTTGGTATTCAGACTTACCTTAGAAGGTATGTAATGGGCTTTGCAGGCATGGTTCTCTTGCGCGCTGAATAAATGTAATTAAACTGCTGAAAACCCTCCCAGTTGCTGGCCATAAGATTTTCTAATGGAGTTTTCATTCAATACGGTTTTCAGTACATTTATCTTAAGCCATCCCTTTAAATATGGTGTATCTTCTAGTTAGAATTTTGTTGACAGACTCTCAATATATTGAGAGAACGGGTTCAGAATAGTACGGACCAATTAAATAAATAAATATATGCATATTTGTCTCCATTTCAGCACCAAATGGTAGATTTCAAAATACTCTGCTCTTGTAGATTATTTATAGTTAGGAAAGTATATATGATCCAGAAAAAACAGCTTTGTTGTCTTTTGCACTAAAGAAAGAAAGCGGTGGTTTGATTCATTCTGAAAATTGCCACATTCAGTTCTTCAACCCCATGGTGCTGTTGGAAGATTAGTGTCCATATAATTATAATAGGGAGAATAGTGTCCAATAGTAGGCTGCACCCTCGTCTACTGCCTGCACTAACCATGGAACAGTGTGATGACACAGCCAAGTATTGCAACATGGGTCGGGTTCAAACTGTTACGGCATGATCTGTGCTCTGCTCCATAACTATTGAAATCTTTTTTATATTATTATTAACTGTTACTAAGCAACAAACACATGGCCGTGATGGCATTTACACAGGAAGCAAATGAAGGTAAACAAAATAATGTAATTAAATTGAATGATAATGTAGGCTATACCAACTGAAGGAACTAACAATGTAATTCAATAGAATGATAATGTAGGCTATACCAACTGAAGGAACAAACAATGTAATTAAATGGAATGATAATGTAGGCTATACCAACTGAAGGAACTAACAATGTAATTAAACGGAATGATAATGTAGGCTATACCAACTGAAGGAACAAACAATGTAATTAAACGGAATGATAATGTAGGCTATACCAACTGAAGGAACTAACAATGTAATTCAATGGAATGATAATATAGGCTATACCAACTGAAGGAACTAACAATGTAATTAAACGGAATGATAATGTAGGCTATACCAACTGAAGGAACTAACAATGTAATTAAATGGAATGATAATGTAGGCTATACCAACTGAAGGGAACTAACAATGTAATTAAATTGAATGATAATGTAGACTATACTAACTGAAGAAACTAACAATGTAATTAAATGGAATGATAATGTAGGCTATACTAACTGAAGGAACTAACAATGTAATTAAATGGAATGATAATGTAGGCTATACCAACTGAAGGAACTAACAATGTAATTAAATGGAATGATAATGTAGGCTATACCAACTGAAGGAACTAACAATGTAATTAAATGGAATGATAATGTAGGCTAAACCAACTGAAGGAACTAACAATGTAATTAAATGGAATTATCATGTAGACTATACCAACTGAAGGAACTAATAACGTAATTAAATGGAATGATAATGTAGACTATACCAACTGAAGGAACTAATAATGTAATTAAATTGAATGATAATGTAGACTATACCAACTGAAGGAACTAATAATGTAATTAAATGGAATGATAATGTAGGCTAAACCAACTGAAGGAACTAATAATGTAATTAAATGGAATGATAATGTAGGCTATACCAACTGAAGGGAACATATGCACATAGTTGTGATGCTCAAAACGGCAACATAACTATAATGGGTTAACTATGGGTGTACATACTGGTAGGAATGAGATCAGACTGACTCTTCCTCTGGTCATTGTGGTGGAGATGGGATATGATCAGACTGACTCTTCTTCTGGTCATTGTGGTGGAGATGGGATATGATCAGACTGACTCTTCTTCTGGTCATTGTGGTGGAGATGGGATATGATCAGACTGACTCTTCCTCTGGTCATTGTGGTGGAGATGGGATATGATCAGACTGACTCTTCTTCTGGTCATTGTGGTGGAGATGGGATATGATCAGACTGACTCTTCTTCTGGTCATTGTGGTGGAGATGGGATATGATCAGACTGACTCTTCTTCTGGTCATTGTGGTGGAGATGGGATATGATATAATTGACTCTTCTTCTGGTTATTGTGGTGGGGAAGGGATATCCTTTTTTAAATCTAATTTTACTGCTTCCATTAAAGAACACCCTCTGTGTTCTGTTAGACTGTTAGGCCTACTGCTGCTAGGTAGCTCTCTCTCTGATCTCTCCCTCCCCTCTGTCTGTCCTTGATTGCAGGAGTGAAGTCTGGTGTGCGGGAGTCAGGGTTCCAGCTGCAGCTCATTCACCATAATCACCTCAGCCTTTAAGACCCGGTCAAACTTACCACTCATCGTCAGATCATAGTCAAGACGACCATGTTAGTCTCGCTGCCGACTCAACCTGTTTGTTTTCGGCCTGTTCTATTTACTTTTCTCCTGTGCCACAGATTATTGGAACCTGACTCCTGCCTCCGCTTCACTCCTGCCACCACCATCCTGCTTTCCACTACCGGACCTCCCTTTTGGACTCACCACGGACACTAGGACATTACGGTACCACACCTGCCCTGACCTGGATCTGTTACCCTCCCTGTAACCTGGACTTGCTCTTCCCCTATTATTGGAAACCTTCTCTGGCTTGGTGTAGTTGTCTGCATTTGGGTTCAAATCCAGTTAAATCATGACAGTATGATCTGACCAACATGAACCCAGCAGACAGTAGCTCGGATACCACCCCAGAGTGCACTCAAATTCGGACTGCCATAGCCAATCAGGGCATTTTACTTGGCCAACATGATACCCTGTTTAAGACTATTGCTGAGAACAGTCAGGTGCTGCTTAATCAGGTTCAATTACTCACCAATCAAGTGTCTGCCCTTTCTACCCAAGTTAATAATGCACCCCTCGGGCATGGCATACAAACTGCTCCTTCTCCTGCTCCACCTGTTTTTCCTACCCCTTCAGCCCAGATCAGAGAGCCTTTTGTTCATGCTCCAGAGCGCTATGACGGGAACATGGGAACCTGTGGTGATTTTTTGACTCAATGCTCGTTAGTGTTTGAACAACAGCCCCTCACCTACGCCTCAGAAAGAGCCCGTATTGCCTACCTTATCAACTCTACTAGCGGTTCCGCTCGTGCCTGGGGATCCGCGGTCTGGGAGAGTCAGTCGGACATTTGCAACGCTTACGTTGCCTTCACCACTGAGATGAGGAAGGTTTTTGACCACCCCGTACGGGACAAGGAGGCTGCGAAACGGTTGTTTTCTCTTCGGCAGGGGGCTCGCAGTGTGGCGGAGATGGCAGTGGAGTTTCGGACTTTAGCGGCAGTGAGTGGTTGGAATGACGAGGCATTACAAGGAGTGTTCATCAATGCTTTGTCTGAGACTTTAAAAGATGAATTGGTGTCATATGATGAATCGCCTACGCTGGATAATCTTATTTCACTCACCATCAGGTTGGATAATCGGATTCGGGAGCGCCGCCGGGAGAGGAGTGTTAGTTCCAAGCAACCTGTCTGTCGTCAACAAACTCCTCCCCGCATCTACCCTACGGAGAAAGCTGTGTCTTCCCGAGTCGATACGAGGAGCACTGAACCCGAAGCCATGGAGGTGGGTCGTGCACGGTTGTCCTCAGAGGAGCGTGCACGTCGTATTCAGGCTCGGGTCTGCCTGTATTGTGGAGAAGCTGGTCATTTCGTTCCTTCCTGCCCAGTTCGTCCGGGAAAAGGGCCGGCTCATCATTATTGGGAGAAGTTTTGGTGAGCCGAGCAGCGGATTCTTCCTCTTCTCCCCGCATTCTGCTCCAGGCATCCCTCCAGTGGCAGTCCCAGAATTTCTCTGTTAGTGCGCTGGTTGACTCTGGTGCCGACGAAAGCTTTTTGGATAGAGAGTGGGCTCAACAAATGGATTTGGAGACTGTTCCTATGGACTGTCCGCTGCAGGCTAAGGGTCTAAATGGACAATTGTTGACCCGTATTACTCATCAGACTGTTCCTGTTTGTCTCAGAGTGTCGGGAAATCATCAGGAGAACATTCAATTCCATATAATCGACTGCCCACAGACCCCCCTGGTCCTTGGTATCCCCTGGCTCATAAGACACAATCCACACATTGATTGGGTGACAGGTAGAATTGTTTCATGGAGCACATTTTGTCATGTGAATTGTTTGTGTTCTGCTCAGACCCCTGCCAGCACTGTGCCTCAACCTCCACTGGAGTCCATGGATCTTTCTGCTGTCCCTGACGTGTATCATGACCTGGCATCCGTTTTCTGCAAACACAGAGCTACTTCTCTTCCTCCTCACCGGCCTTACGACTGCGCCATTGACCTCCAGCCAGGAGCCCCGCTCCCCAGCAGTCGCCTGTACAATCTCTCCCGCCCGGAGACGGAGGCTATGGAGAACTACATTCGGGACTCCTTGGCGGCAGGTATTATTCGTCCTTCCTCGTCACCTGTAGGAGCGGGATTCTTTTTTGTTGCTAAGAAGGATAAGACCCTCAGACCCTGTATTGATTTCCGTGGACTTAACAACATCACCATTAAGAACAAATATCCTCTGCCATTAATTAATTCTGCTTTTCCCCTCCTTCATGGTGCAACTATCTTTACCAAACTGGATCTACGAAATGCGTATCACCTGGTGCGCATTCGTAAAGGTGATGAATGGAAGACTGCCTTCAACACACCCTTGGGACATTTTGAGTATCTAGTTATGCCTTTTGGGTTGTCCAATGCCCCTGCTGTTTTTCAGGCACTAGTCAATGATGTCCTTCGGGACATGTTGAATCGGTTTGTTTTTGTCTATCTGGATGATACAGTGGGGGAAAAAAGTATTTAGTCAGCCACCAATTGTGCAAGTTATCCCACTTAAAAAGATGAGAGAGGCCTGTAATTTTCATCATAGGTACACGTCAACTATGACAGACAAAATGAGAAAAAAAAATCCAGAAAATCACATTGTAGGATTTTTAATGAATTTATTTGCAAATTATGGTGGAAAATAAGTATTTGGTCAATAACAAAAGTTTCTCAATACTTTGTTATATACCCTTTGTTGACAATGACACAGGTCAAACGTTTTCTGTAAGTCTTCACAAGGTTTTCACACACTGTTGCTGGTATTTTGGCCCATTCCTCCATGCAGATCTCCTCTAGAGCAGTGATGTTTTGGGGCTGTCGCCGGGCAACAGACTTTCAACTCCCTCCAAAGATTTTCTATGGGGTTGAGATCTGGAGACTGGCTAGGCTACTCCAGGACCTTGAAATGCTTCTTACGAAGCCACTCCTTCGTTGCCCGGGCGGTGTGTTTGGGATCATTGTCATGCTGAAAGACCCAGCCACGTTTCATCTTCAATGCCCTTGCTGATGGAAGGAGGTTTTCACTCAAAATCTCACGATACATGGCCCCATTCTTTCCTTTACATGGATCAGTCGTCCTGGTCCCTTTGCAGAAAAACAGCCCCAAAGCATGATGTTTCGACCCCCATGCTTCACAGTAGGTATGGTGTTATTTGGATGCAACTCAGCATTCTTTGTCCTCCAAACACGACGAGTTGAGTTTTTACCAAAGAGTTCTATTTTGGTTTCATCTGACCATATGACATTCTCCCAATCCTCTTCTGGATCATCCAAATGCACTCTAGCAAACTTAAGACGGGCCTGGACATGTACTGGCTTAAGCAGGGGGACACGTCTGGCACTGCAGGATTTGAGTCCCTGGCGGCGTAGTGTGTTACTGATGGTAGGCTTTGTTACTTTGGTCCCCAGCTCTCTGCAGGTCATTCACTAGGTCCCCCCGTGTGGTTCTGGGATTTTTGCTCACCGTTCTTGTGATCATTTTGACCCCACAGGGTGAGATCTTGCTTGGAGCCCCAGATCAAGGGAGATTATCAGTGGTCTTGTATGTCTTCCATTTCCTAATAATTGCTCCCACAGTTGATTTCTTCAAACCAAGCTGCTTACCTATTGCAGATTCAGTCTTCCCAGCCTGGTGCAGGTCTACAATTTTGTTTCTGGTGTCCTTTGACAGCTCTTTGGTCTTGGCCATAGTGGAGTTTGGAGTGTGACTGTTTGAGGTTGTGGACAGGTGTCTTTTATACTGATAACAAGTTCAAACAGGTGCCATTAATACAGGTAACGAGTGGAGGACAGAGGAGCCTCTTAAAGAAGAAGTTACAGGTCTGTGAGAGCCAGAAATCTTGCTTGTTTGTAGGTGACCAAATACTTATTTTCCACCATAATTTGCAAATAAATTCATTAAAAATCCTACAATGTGATTTTCTGGAATTCTTTTTCTCAATTTGTCTGTCATAGTTGACGTGTACCTATGATGAAAATGACAGGCCTCTCTCATCTTTTTAAGTGCGAGAACTTGCACAATTGGTGGCTGACTAAATACTTTTTTCCCCCACTGTATCTTGATTTTCTCAGAGTCCTCCCAGGAACATGAACTGCATGTGCGCCAGGTGTTGCAAAGGTTGTTGGAGAACAAACTGTTTGTGAAGATGGAGAAATGTGAATTTCATGTGTCTGAGACCTCTTTTTTTGGGTTACATCATAGCTCAGGGGGAGTTGCGGATGGACCCAGCTAAGATCTCTGCTGTCACGGACTGGCCAGCCTCCTCCACCCGCAAACAACTTAAACGATTCCTGGGGTTTGCGAACTTCTATAGGAGGTTCATCAAGGACTACAGCCGCATTGCGGCGCCACTCACCGCTCTCACCTCCATCTCACGACCGTTCGCTTGGAATGAAGGGGCCGAATCAGCGTTCGAAGAACTGAAACATCGCTTCGCCTCGGCTCCCATTCTGATGCAGCCGGACCCCGACCGCCAGTTTGTCGTGGAGGTGGATGCATCCGACACTGGGGTAGGTGCGGTGTTGTCACAACGTTCTCCTGAAGATAACAAACTGCATC
Source organism: Coregonus lavaretus (assembly GCF_964263955.1). Taxonomy (NCBI): domain Eukaryota; kingdom Metazoa; phylum Chordata; class Actinopteri; order Salmoniformes; family Salmonidae; genus Coregonus; species Coregonus lavaretus. The sequence goes on along the minus strand of NC_139998.1, from coordinate 61,313,190 downwards.
CCTGTGCTTTTCTCTCAAGGAAACTTTCTCAGGCAGAGAGGAATTATGATGTTGGCAATCGTGAACTGCTCGCCGTTAAGCTGGCTCTCGAGGAGTGGCGACATTGGTTGGAGGGGGCGGAACAACCCTTCATCGTTTGGACAGATCATAAGAATCTGGCTTACATCCAGTCAGCGACACAGCTCAACCCCCGTCAAGCCAGGTGGGCACTATTTTTTGGGAGATTCAATTTTTCTCTGTCTTACCGTCCTGGGTCACGCAACGTCAAGCCTGACGCCCTGTCTCGTGTTCATTCGGCTGTTGATACTGGTAGTAACCCTGAACCCATCTTGCCTCCTACCTGCAGTATTGCGGCCATCACATGTGACATCGAAGGGATTGTTAGACAGGCTCAACATCATCAAGCTGACCCTGGGAGGGGTCCTCCTAACCGGTTGTTTGTCCCTGAGTCTGCTCGCTCCCAGGTACTTCAGTGGGCTCACTCGTCTCCCCTTACCTGTCACCCTGGAGTTTCGCGGACCCTTGACTTTGTGCGACGGAAGTTCTGGTGGCCCACGATGGAGGCGGACACTCGAGCCTTCATTGCTGCTTGTACGGTATGTGCACGAAGTAAGAACTCCACCCAGGCCAGCGCTGGTCATCTACGACCTCTATCTATACCCAGCCGGCCCTGGTCGCACATTGCTATGGATTTTGTCACTGGACTTCCCCCCTCGTCTGGAAAGACTGTCATTCTTACTGTGATTGATCGTTTTTCTAAGTTCACTCATTTTTTGGCCCTACCTAAACTGCCCACTGCCAGAGAGACGGCTGATATTTTGGTTGAACATGTGTTCCGCTCTCATGGTCTACCCACGGATATTGTCTCTGACAGGGGTCTCCAGTTTGTCTCCCAGGTGTGGAAAGCTTTCTGTAAAGCTTTGGGCATCACATCCAGCCTGTCCTCTGGATATCACCCCCAGACCAACGGGCAAGCCGAGAGAGCGAACCAGGAGATGGAGACCGCTCTCCGCTGTGTCACAGGGTCTAACCCTGGGTCATGGAGCTCCATGCTCCCCTGGGTGGAATATGCTCATAACACCTTGACTAACGCTTCCTCTGGTTTGTCTCCCTTTTTGTGTGCTCTGGGTTATCAACCTCCCCTGTTCCCTTCTCAAGAGAGGGAACTGGCGGTACCCTCGGTGCAGTCCCACATGCGCCGCTGCTTCAAGGTCTGGAGGAAGGCCAGGGTAGCTCTGTCCCGAGCTTCGGCGTACATGCAGAGGCAAGCCAACCGTCACCGGTCCCAGGCTCCCGGTTACTCTCCTGGTCAAGAGGTATGGCTTAAGTCACGTGACCTTCCATTGAAAGTGGAGTCTAAGAAGATGGCGCCTCGTTTTATAGGACCGTTCAAGATACTGTCTATTGTTAACCCCTGCGCGGTTAAGCTACAGCTTCCTGCCTCCCTACGGGTTCATTCCACCTTTCATGTTTCCCAGATTAAGCCTGTGTCGGTTAGCCCTCTGTGCCCGCCCTCTCGTCCCACTCCTCCGCCCAGGATCGTGGGTGGGGGTCCGGTCTACACTGTCCGGCGACTTCTGGATGTTCGCTGCCGGGGTCGTGGTTTCCAGTACCTGGTGGATTGGGAGGGTTATGGTCCTGAGGAACGTTCCTGGGTGCCCAGGAGCTTCATTGTGGATCCTGCTCTGGTCCGTGAGTTTCATAGGTTACATCCCGATAAACCCTGTCGGCCGCCAGGTGGCGTCCGTAGAGGGGGGGGGTACTGTTAGGCCTACTGCTGCTAGGTAGCTCTCTCTCTGCTCTCCCCCTCCCCTCTGTCTGTCCTTGATTGCAGGAGTGAAGTCTGGTGTGCGGGAGTCAGGGTTCCAGCTGCAGCTCATTCACCATAATCACCTCAGCCTTTAAGACCCGGTCAAACTTACCACTCATCGTCAGATCATAGTCAAGACGACCATGTTAGTCTCGCTGCCGACTCAACCTGTTTGTTTTCGCTCTTTGTGTTTTTGGCCTGTTCTATTTACTTTTCTCCTGTGCCACAGATTATTGGAACCTGACTCCTGCCTCCGCTTCACTCCTGCCACCACCATCCTGCTTTCCACTACCGGACCTCCCTTTTGGACTCACCACGGACACTAGGACATTACGGTACCACACCTGCCCTGACCTGGATCTGTTACCCTCCCTGTAACCTGGACTTGCTCTTCCCCTATTATTGGAAACCTGGACTAATTGAACATTGTAAATAAACCTGTTAAACCTTCTCTGGCTTGGTGTAGTTGTCTGCATTTGGGTTCAAATCCAGTTAAATCATGACATAGACAGGTAACTCTTTATCCACAATATAGCAGGGGGTGTAAAGCCATAACACATACGTTTTTCCATCAACAGTCTATGATCGATAATGTCAAAAGCCGCACTGAAGTCTAACAAAACAACCCCCACAATTGTTTTATCATACATTTCTCTCAGCCAATCATCAGTCGTTTTTGTAAGTGCTGTGCTTGTTGAATGTCCTTCCCTATAAGCGTGCTGAAAGTATTTTGTTAATTTGTTTACTGTAAAATAGCATTGTATCTGGTCAAACATAAAAGTTTACTAAGGGTTGGTAACAGGCTGATTGGTCGGCTATTTCAGCCAGTTAAGGGGGCTTTACTATCCTTAGGTAGCGGAATGACTTTTGCTTCCCTCCAGGTCTGAGGGCACACACTTTCTAGTAGGCTTAGATTGAAGATATGGCAAATAGTAGGGGCAATATCGTCCACTATTATCCTCAGTAATTTTCCATCCAAGTTGTCAGACCCTGGTGGCTTGTCATTGTTGAATGATTACAATAATTATTTCACCTCTTCCACACTTACTTTACGGAATTCAAAATTACAATGCTTGTCTTTCATAACTTGGTCGGATATACTTGGATGTGTAGTGTCAGCATTTGTTGATGGCATGTGATGCCTACATTTGTTAATCTAAGTTTGCTAATCTTGCCAATGAAAATATTATTTAAATAGTTGGCAATATCAGTGGGTTTTGTGATGAATGAGCCATCTGATTCAATGAATGATGGAGCTGAGTTTGCCTTCTTGCCAAAAATTTCATTCAAGGTGCTCCAAAGCTTTTTACTATCATTCTTTGTCATTTTATCTTTGTTTCATAGTGTAGTTTCTTCTTCTTTTTATTCAGTTTAGTCACATGATTTCTCAATTTGCAGTACGTTTGCCAATCGGTTGTGCAGCCAGACTTATTTGACATTTATTTTGCCTCATCCCTCTCAACCATACAGTTTTTCAATTCCTCATCAATCCACTGGGATGTAACGTTTTTTTTAGTCATTTTCTTAATGGATGCATGCTTATTAGTAACTGGGATGAGCAATTTCATAAATGTGTCAAGTGCAGTGTCTGGTTGCTCCTCATTACACACCACAGACCAGCAAATATTCTTTACATCAACAACATAGTAGTCCCTACAAAACTTATTGTATGACTTCTTATACACTATATTAGGCCCAGGCTTTGGAACACTGGTTTTCCTAGATATGGCTACTGTATTGTGATCACTACTTCCGATGGATTTGGATACAGCATTAGTAAAGATGTGATCAATACATGTTGATGACTTCATTCCTGTGCTGTTTGTAACTACCCTGGTAGGTTGATTGATAACCTGAAGCAGGTTGCAGGCACTAGTTACTGTTTGAAGCGTTCTCATGAGTGGGCAGCCTGATGAAAGCCAGTCAATATTTAAATCATCCAGAAAATATACCTCTCTATTGATATCACATACATTATCAGGCATTTCACACATGTTATCCAGATACTGACTGTTAGCACTTGGTGGTCTATAGCAGCTTCCCACCAGAATGGGCTTTAGGTGAGGCAGATGAACCTGTAGCCATATTACTTCAACAGTATTTAACATGAGATCCTCTCTAAGCTTTACAGGAATGTGGTTCTGAATATAAACAGCAACACCTCCACCTTTGGCATTTCTGTATTTTCTGTAAATGTTATAACCTTGTATTGCTACCACTGTGTCATCAAATCAAATCAAATCAAATGTTATTTGTTACATGCGCCGAACACAACAGGTATAGACCTTATAGTGAAATGCTTACTTACAAGCCCTTAACCAACAATGCAGTTTTAAGAAATATATATTTTTTTTAATCACAAAAAAATACAATATAAAATAATACGAAATAAAAGTAACAAATAATTAAAGAGCAGCAGTAAAAATAACAATAGCGAGGCTACATACAGGGGGTACCAGTACCGAGTCAATGTGCGGGGGCACCAGTTAGTCGAGGTAATTTGGGTAATATGTACATGTAGGTAGAGTTATTAAAGTGACTATGCATAGATAATAAACAGAGAGTAGCAGCAACGTAAAAGATTGGTGCAAATAGTCCCAGTGATGTACTGGGCCGTACGCACTGCCCTCTGTAGTGCCTTGCGGTTGGAGGCCGAGCAGTTGCCATACCAGGCAGTGATGCAACCAGTCAGGATGCTCTCGATGGTGCAGATGTAGAACCTTTTGAGGATCTGAGGACCCATGCCAAATCTTTTCAGTCTCCTTAGGGGGAATAGGTTTTGTCGTGCCCTCTTCACGACTGTCGTGGTGTGCTTGGACCATTTTAGTTTGTTGGTGATGTGGACACCAAGGAACTTGAAGCTCTCAACCTGCTCCACTACAGCCCCGTCGATGAGAATGTCTCGTCGTTGTCGGTGATCAGGCCTACCACTGTTGTGTCATCGGCAAACGTAATGATGGTGTTGGAGTCGTGCCTGGCCATGCAGTCATGATTGAACAGGGAGTACAGGAGGGGACTGAGCACGCACCCCTGAGGGGCCCCCGTGTTGAGGATCAGCGTGGCAGATGTGTTGTTACCTAACCTTACCACCTGGGGGCGGCCCGTCAGGAAGTCCAGGATCCAGTTGCAGAGGGAGGTGTTTAGTCCCAGGGTCCTTAGCTTAGTGATGAGCTTTGAGGGCACTATGGTGTTGAACGCTGAGCTGTAGTCAATGAACAGCATTCTCACATAGGTGTTCCTTTTGTCCAGGTGTGAAAGGGCAGTGTGGAGTGCAATAGAGATTGCATCATCTGTGGATCTGTTGGGGCGATATGCAAATTGGAGTGGGTCTAGGGTTTCTGGGATAAAGGTGTCGATGTGAGCCATGACCAGCCTTTCAAAGCACTTTATGGCTACAGACGTGAGTGCTACGGGTCGGTAGTCATTTAGGCAGGATACCTTAGTGTTCTTGGGCACAGGGACTATGGTTGTCTGCTTGAAACATGTTGGTATTACAGACTCAGACAGGGAGAGGTTGAAAATGTCAGTGAAGACACTTGCCAGGTAGTCAGTGCATGCTCGGAGTACATGTCCTGGTAATCCGTCTGGCCCTGCGGCCTTGTGAATGTTGACCTGTTTAAAGGTCTTACTCACATCGGCTACGGAGAACGTGATCACACAGTCATCCTGAACAGCTGATGCTCTCATGCATGTTTCAGTATTACTTGCCTCGAAGAGAGCATAGAAGTAATTTAGCTCATCTGGTAGGCTCGTCTCACTGGGCAGCTTGCGGCTGTGCTTCCCTTTGTAGTCTGTAATAGTTTGCAAGCTATGCCACATCCGACGAGCGTCGGAGCCGGTGTAGTGTGATTCGATCTAAGTCCTGTATTGACGCTTTGCCTGTTTCAATCAATCAATCAATTTTATTTTATATAGCCCTTCTTACATCAGCTAATATCTCGAAGTGCTGTACAGAAACCCAGCCTAAAACCCCAAACAGCTAGTAATGCAGGTGTAGAAGCACGGTGGCTAGGAAAAACTCCCTAGAAAGGCAAAACCTAGGAAGAAACCTAGAGAGGAACCAGGCTATGAGGGGTGGCCAGTCCTCTTCTGGCTGTGCCGGGTGGAGATTATAACAGAACCATGCCAAGATGTTCAAAAATGTTCATAAGTGACAAGCATGGTCAAATAATAATCAGGAATAAATCTCAGTTGGCTTTTCATAGCCGATCATTAGAGTTTAAAACAGCAGGTCTGGGACAGGTAGGGGTTCCATAACCGCAGGCAGAACAGTTTAAACTGGAATAGCAGCAAGGCCAGGCGGACTGGGGACAGCAAGGAGTCACCACGGCCGGTAGTCCCGACGTATGGTCCTAGGGCTCAGGTCTCTCAGTTGGCTTTTCATAGCCGATCATTTAGAGTTGAAAACAGCAGGTCTGGGACAGGTAGGGGTTTCGTAGCCGCAGGCAGAACAGTTGAAACTGGAATAGCAGCAAGGCCAGGCGGACTGGGGACAGCAAGGTGTCATCATGCCCGGTAGTCCTGACGTATGGTCCTAGGGCTCAGGTTCTCAGAGAGAAAGAGAGAACGAGAGAATTAGAGAGAGCATACTTAAATTCACACAGGACACTGGATAAGACAGGAGAAGTACTCCAGGTATAACCAACTAACCCCAGCCCCCCGACACATAAACTACTGCAGCATAAATACTGGAGGCTGAGACAGGAGCGGTCCGGAGACACTGTGGCCCCATCCGAAGAAACCCCCGGACAGGGCCAAACAGGAAGGATATAACCCCACCCACTCCGCCAAAGCACAGCCCCCGCACCACTAGAGGGATATCCCCAACCACCAACTTACAATCCTGAGACAAGGCCGAGTATAGCCCACAGAGGTCTCCACCACAGCACAAACCAAGGGGGGGGCGCCAACCCAGACAGGAAGATCACGTCAGTAACTCAACCCACTCAAGTGACGCACCCCTCCCAGGGACGGCATGAAAGAGCACCAGCAAGCCAGTGACTCAGCCCCTGCAACAGGGTTAGAGGCAGAGAACCCCAGTGGAGAGGGGAACCGGCCTGGCAGAGACAGCAAGGGCTGTTCGTTGCTCCAGCCTTTCCGTTCACCTTCACACTCCTGGGCCAGACTACACTCAATCATATGACCTACTGAAGAGATAAGTCTTCAGTAAAGACTTAAAGGTTGAGACCGAGTCTGCGTCTCTCACATGGGTAGGCAGACTGTTCCATAAAAATGGAGATCTATAGGAGAAAGCCCTGCCTCCCGCTGTTTGCTTAGAAATTCTAGGGACAATTAGGAGGCCTGCGTCTTGTGACCGTAGCGTACGTATTGGTATGTACGGCAGGACCAACTCGGAAAGATAGGTAGGAGCAAGCCCATGTAACGCTTTATAGGTTAACAGTAAAACCTTGAAATCAGCCCTTGCCTTAACAGGAAGCCAGTGTAGGGAAGCTAGCACTGGAGTAATATGATCAAATTTCTTGGTTCTAGTCAGGATTCTAGCAGCCGTATTTAGCACTAACTGAAGTTTATTTAGTGCTTTATCCGGGTAGCCGGAAAATAGAGCATTGCAGTAGTCTAACCTAGAAGTAACAAATGCATGGATTAATTTTTCTGCATCATTTTTGGACAGAAAATTTCAGATTTTTGCAATGTTACGTAGATGGAAAAAAGCTGTCCTTGAAACAGTCTTGATATGTTCGTCAAAAGAGAGATCAGGGTCAAGAGTAACGCCTAGGTCCTTCACAGTTTTATTTGAGACGACTTTACAACCATCAAGATGAATTGTCAGATTTAACAGAAGATCTCTTTGTTTCTTGGGACCTAGAACAAGCATCTCTGTTTTGTCCGAGTTTAAAAGTAAAAAGTTTTCAGCCATCCACTTCCTTATGTCTGAAACACAGGCTTCTAGCGAGGGCAATTTTGGGGCTTCACCATGCTTCATTGAAATGTACAGCTGTGTGTCATCCGCATAGCAGTGAAAGTTAACATTATGTTTTCGAATAACATCCCCAAGAGGTAAAATATATAGTGAAAACAATAGTGGTCCTAAAACGGAACCTTGAGGAACACCGAAATGTACAGTTGATTTGTCGGAGGACAGACCATTCACAGAGACAAACTGATATCTTTCCGACAGGTAGGATCTAAACCAGGCCAGAACTTGTCCGTGTAGACCAATTTGGGTTTCCAGTCTCTCCAAAAGAATGTGGTGATCGATGGTGTCAAAGGCAGCACTAAGGTCTAGTAGCACGAGGACAGATGCAGAGCCTCGGTCTGACGCCATTAAAAGGTCATTTACCACCTTCACAAGTGCAGTCTCAGTGCTATGATGGGGTCTAAAACCAGACTGAAGCATTTCGTATACATTGTTTGTCTTCAGAAAGGCAGTGAGTTGCTGCGCAACAGCTTTTTCTAAAATTTTTGAGAGGAATGGAAGATTCGATATAGGCCGATAGTTTTTTATATTTTCCGGGTCAAGGTTTGGCTTTTTCAAGAGAGGCTTTATCACTGCCACTTTTAGTGAGTTTGGTACACATCCGGTGGATAGAGAGCTGTTTATTATGTTCAACATAGGAGGGCCAAGCACAGGAAGCAGCTCCTTCAGCAGTTTAGTAGGAATAGGATCCAGTATGCAGCTTGAAGGTTTAGAGGCCATGATTATTTTCATCATTGTGTCAAGAGATATAGTACTAAAACACTTAAGTGTCTCTCCCGATCCCAGGCCCTCGCAGAGCTGTGCAGATCCAGGACAGCTAAGCCCTGGAGGAATACGCAGATTCAAAGAGGAGTCCGTAATTTGCTTTCTAATGGTCATGATCTTTTCCTCAAAGAAGTTCATGAATTTATCACTGCTGAAGTGAAAACCATCCTCTCTTGGGGAATGCTGCTTTTTAGTTAGCTTTGCAACAGTATCAAAAAGAAATTTTGGATTGTTCTTATTTTCCTCGATTAATTTGGAAAAGTAGGATGATCGAGCAGCAGTGAGGGCTCTTCGGTACTGCACGGTACTGTCTTTCCAAGCTAGTCGGAAGACTTCCAGTTTGGTGTGGCGCCATTTCCGTTCCAATTTCCTGGAAGCTTGCTTCAAAGCTCGGGTATTTTCTGTATACCAGGGAGCTAGTTTCTTATGACAAATGTTTTTCGTTTTTAGGGGTGCAACTGCATCTAGGGTATTGCGCAAGGTTAAATTGAGTTCCTCAGTTAAGTGGTTAACTGATTTTTGTCCTCTGACGTCCTTGGGTAGGCAGAAGGAGTCTGGAAGGGCATCAATGAATTTTTGTGTTGTCTGAGAATTTATAGCACGACTTTTGATGCTCCTTGGTTGGGGTCTGAGCAGATTATTTGTTGCGATTGCAAACGTAATAAAATGGTGGTCCGATAGTCCAGGATTTTGTGGAAAAACATTAAGATCTACAACATTTATTCCATGGGACAAAACTAGGTCCAGAGTATGACTGTGGCAGTGAGTAGGTCCAGAGACATGTTGGACAAAACCCACTGAGTCGATAATGGCTCCGAAAGACTTTTGGAGTGGGTCTGTGGACTTCTCCATGTGAATATTAAAATCACCAAAAATTAGAATATGATCTGCTATGACTACAAGGTCTGATAGGAATTCAGGAAACTCAGAGAGGAACGCTGTATATGGCCCAGGAGGCCTGTAAACAGTAGCTATAAAAAGTGATTGAGTAGGCTGCATAGATTTCATGACTAGAAGCTCAAAAGATGAAAACGCCATTTTTTTTTTTGTAAATTGAAATTTGCTATCGTAAATGTTAGCAACACCTCCGCCTTTGCGGGATGCACGGGGAATATGGTCACTAGTGTAACCAGGAGGTGAGGCCTCATTTAACACAGCAAATTCATCAGGCTTAAGCCATGTTTCAGTCAGGCCAATCACATCAAGATTATGATCAGTGATTAGTTCATTGACTATGACTGCCTTTGAAGTGAGGGATCTAACATTAAGTAACCCTATTTTGAGATGTGAGGTATCACGATCTCTTTCAATAATGGCAGGAATGGAGGAGGTCTTTATCCTAATAAGATTGCTAGGGTGAACACCGCCATGTTTAGTTTTGCCCAACCTAGGTCGAGGCACAGACACAGTCTCAATGGGTATGGCTGAGCTGACTACACTGACTATGCTATTGGCAGACTCCACTAAGCTGGCAGGTTGGCTAACAGCCTGCTGCCTGGCCTGCACCCTATTTCACTGTGGGGCTAGAGGAGTTAGAGCCCTATCTATGTTGGTAGATAAGAGATGTTTGATGGTTCGTCGGACGGCATAGCTGGATTTCTTATAAGCTTCCGGGTTAGAGTCATGATCCTTGAAGGTATTATCTAAGTGAGTTTCAGAGATTGTCAGAATATGAATGTCATCTGTTACTAGCAAATTATTGATTTCATGAACCTTGTTTCTTAAGCTACATACATTAACTTGGGCTATTTTTAACACTTTTATGGGATACTTGATTGTTTTTCTTGCTTTACTGGGAAGCTTCGCAGAGGTAGACATGCCCAAGTTATTTATGTTAGCGCAGGGTGAGCTGCACGAAGTGGACTTCCTGCTAGGTCACGTCACCTCAGTGCTAACAGTATAACTCTGGTTCATAGGCATATGATTACTGCATACAATATCTGTAGGATCAGCAGAGTCATTCAGGGCAGTAAGAGAGACAAAAATTAGGTTACTTACTTACAGTGAGGGGAAAAAAGTATTTGATCCCCTGCTGATTTTGTACGTTTGCCCACTGACAAAGACATGATCAGTCTATAATTTTAATGGTAGGTTTATTTGAACAGTGAGAGACAGAATAACAACAACAAAAAACAGAAAAACGCATGTCAAAAATGTTATAAATTGATTTGCATTTTAATGAGGGAAATAAGCATTTGACCCCCTCTCAATCAGAAAGATTTCTGGCTCACAGGTGTCTTTTGTACAGGTAACGAGCTGAGATTAGGAGCACACTCTTAAAGGGAGTGCTCCTAATCTCAGTTTGTTACCTGTATAAAAGACACCTGTCCACAGAAGCAATCAATCAATCAGATTCCAAACTCTCCACCATGGCCAAGACCAAAGAGCTCTCCAAGGATGTCAAGTGACAAGATTGTAGACCTACACAAGGCTGGAATGGGCTACAAGACCATCGCCAAGCAGCTTGGTGAGAAGGTGACAACAGTTGGTGCGATTATTCGCAAATGGAAGAAACACAAAAGAACTGTCAATCTCCCTCGGCCTGGGGCTCCATGCAAGATCTCGCGTCGTGGAGTTGCAATGATCATGAGAACGGTGAGGAATCAGCCCAGAACTACACGGGAGGATCTTGTCAATGATCTCAAGGCAGCTGGGACCATAGATGATGGTCTAAGAACTAAGAACATATATAGCCCCTGGTTCTCCTCAGACTTGACTGCCCTTGACCAGCACAAAAACATCCTGTGGCGTACTGCATTAGCATCAAATAGCCCCCGCGATATGCAACTTTTCAGGGAAGTTAGGAACCAATATACACAAGCAGTTAGGAAAGCAAAGGCTAACTTTTTCAAACAGAAATTTGCATCCTGTAGCACTAACTCCAAAAAGTTTTGGGACACTGTAAAGTCCATGGAAAATAAGAGCACTTCCTCCCAGCTGCCCACTGCACTGAGGCTAGGAAACACTATCACCACCGATAAATCTACAATAATCGAGAATTTCAACAAGCATTTTGCTACGGCTGGCCATGCTTTCCACCTGGCTACCACTACCCCGGCCACCAGCTCTGCACCCTCCGCTGCAACTTGCCCATGCCCCCCCCCCCCCCCCGCTTCTCCTTCACACAAATCCAGACAGCTGGTGTTCTAAAAGAGCTGCAAAATCTGGACCCCTACAAATCATCTGGGCTAGACAATCTGGACCCTTTCTTTCTAAAACTAGCCACCGAAATTGTCGCAACCCCTATTACTAGCCTGTTCAACCTCTCTTTCGTAACGTCTGAGATCCCCAGAGATTGGAAAGCTGCCGCGGTCATCCCCCTCTTCAAAGGGGGTGACACTCTAGATCCAAACTGTTACAGACCCATATCCATCCTGCCCTGCCTTTCAAAAGTTTTTGAAAGCCAAGTCAACAAACAGATCACCGACCATTTCGAATCCCACCGTACCTTCTCCGCTATGCAATCCGGTTTCCGAGCTGGTCATGGGTGCACTTCAGCCACGCTCAAGGTCCTAAACGATATTATAACCGCGATCGATAATAGACAGTACTGTGCAGCCGTTTTCATTGACCTGGCCAAGGCTTTCGACTCTGTCAACCACCGCATTCTTATTGGCAGACTAAATAGCCTTGGTTTCTCAAATGACTGCCTCGCCTGGTTCACCAACTACTTCTCAGATAGAGTTCAATGTGTCAAATCGGAGGGCCTGTTGTCTGGACCTATGGCAGTCTCTATGGGGGTGCCACAGGGTTCAATTCTTGGGCCGACTCTTTTCTCTGTGTATATCAATGACGTCGCTCTTGCTGCTGGTGACTCTCAGATCCACCTCTACGCAGACGACACCATTTTGTATACATCTGGCCCTTCATTGGACACTGTGTTAACAAACCTCCAAACGAGCTTCAATTCCATACAACACTCCTTCAGTAGCCTCCAACTGCTCTTAAACACTAGTAAAACTAAATGCATGCTCTTCAACCGAACGCTGCTTGTACCCGCCCACCCGACTAGAATCACTATTCTCGACGGGTCTGACCTAGAGTATGTGGACAACTACAAATATCTAGGTGTCTGGTTAGACTGTAAACTCTCCTTCCAGACTCACATTAAGAATCTCCAATCCAAAGTTAAATCTAGAATCGGTTTCCTATTTCGCAACAAAGCCTCCTTCACTCATGCTGCCAAACATGCCCTCGTAAAACTGACTATCCTACCGATCCTTGACTTCGGCGATGTCATTTACAAAATAGCCTCCAACACTCTACTCAGCAAATTGGATGTTGTCTATCACAGTGCCATCCGTTTTGTCTCCAAAGCCCCATATAATACCCACCACTGTGACCTGTACGCTCTTGTTGGCTGGTCCTCATTACATATTCGTCGCCAAACCCACTGGCTCCAGGCCATCTATAAATCACTGCTAGGCAAATCCCCGCCTTATCTTAGCTCATTGGTCACCATAGCAACACCCACCCGTAGTCTGCGCTCCAGCGGGTATATCTCACTGGTCATCCCCAAAGCCAACACCTCCTTTGGCCGCAATTCCTTCCAGTTCTCTGCTGCCAATGAATGGAACAAATTGCAAAAATCTCTGAAGCTGGAGACACTTATCTCCCTCACTAACTTTAAGCATCAGTTGTCAGAGCACCTTACCGATCACTGCACCTGTACACAGCCCATCTGAAATTAGCCCGCCCAACTACCTCATCCCTATATTGTTATTTATTTTGCTCATTTGTACCCCAGTATCTCTATTTGCACATCATCTCTTGCACATCTATCATTCCAGTGTTAATACTAATTGTAATTATTTTGCACTATAGCCTATTTTATTGCCTTACCTCCATAACTTGCTAAATTTGCACACTGTATATTATATGTATTTCTGTTGTATTTTTGACTTTGTTTTGTTTTACCCCATATGTAACTCTGTGTTGTTGTTTTTATCGCACTGCTTTGCTTTATCTTGGCCAGGCCGCAGTTGTAAATGAGAACTTGTTCTCAACTGGTTTACCTGGTTAAATAAAGGTGAAATAAAATAAATAAAAAAATAGCCACCAAGAAAACAATTGGTAACACACTACGCCGTGAAGGACTGAAATCCTGCAGCGCCCGCAAGGTCCCCCTGCTCAAGAAAGCACATATACCTGGCCGTCTGAAGTTTGCCAATGAACATCTGAATGATTCAGAGGAGAGCTGGGTGAAAGTGTTGTGGTCAGATGAGACCAAAATCGAGCTCTTTGGCATCAACTCAACTCGCCGTGTTTGGAGGAGGAGGAATGCTGCCTATGACCCCAATAACACCATCCCCACCATCAAACATGCAGGTGGAAACATTATGCTTTGGGGGTGTTTTTCTGCTAAGGGGACAGGACAACTTCACCGCATCAAAGGGACGATGGACGGGGCCATGTACCGTCAAATTTTGGGTGAGATCCCTCAGCCAGGGCATTGAAAATGGGTCGTGGATGGGTATTCCAGCATGACAATGACCCAAAACACACGGCCAAGGCAACAAAGGAGTGGCTCAAGAAGAAGCACATGAAGGTCCTGGAGTGGCCTAGCCAGTCTCCAGACCTTAATCCCATAGAAAATCTGTGGAGGGAGCTGAAGGTTCGAGTTGCCAAACGTCAGCGTGGAAACCTTATTGACTTGGAGAAGATCTGCAAAGAGGAGTGGAACAAAATCCCTCCTGAGATGTGTGCAAACCTGGTGGCCAACAACAAGAAACATCTGACCTCTGTGATTGCCAACAAGGGTTTTGCCACCAAGTACTAAGTCATGTTTTGCAGAGGGGGTCAAATACTTATTTCCCTCATTAAAATGCAAACAATGAATAACATTTTTGACATGCGTTTTTCTGGATTATTTTGTTGTTATTCTGTCTCTCACTGTTCAAATAAACCTACCATTAAAATTATAGACTGATCATGTCTTTGTCAGTGGGCAAACGTACAAAATCAGCAGGGGATCAAATACTTTTTTCCCACACTGTAGGTCTTCCAACGCCCCTGGGATAATGTACATTTGCTGAAGCATTATGACAACTCAGCGACACAATGGTAGGAATTAAATGAGTTGGGTTTGGGTCATTGATAAGTAATTGTCTCAACGCAGCCTTATAATACTGTGAAAGGATCCAGGAACCCAAATGATTTGGGTGGATCCCATCCTCCTTATAGTACAAACTTTGTTTCCAGAAGGTAACAAAATTGTCAATAAATGTTACACCCACAGAGCTGCAATAGTCTCGTAGCTAGTTATGGAGGGCTAAAAGTCTGCTGAACCGTTCAATGCCACGATTTAGGGAGGGCAGAGGGCCAGTTATTATGGGGCGTTTGTTGGTGTCAAGTAGTGACCCAATCAGTTCTATAAAAATCCATCTTCAGCTATTCTGAGCTGCCCTTCATAATGTCATTCGACCCCACATGAACCATGACAGTATCAGTCCCTGGTGATTGACGCACAGCCTTGGGAAGAAACCTGGTGATATCCTGAAGTCTTTTCCCCAGGTACAAATATATGCCTCACCATCGAACTCCCAATCACAATAGCCGGAATGGTCCGGTCTCTGCCGTGTCTCGAAGCTGATTGTGAGGCCAGAGCCACAGAACTCACCTTAGAAGAGGGCTGCTGAGATGCCGGCTGCGTACAGGCCACAACAGCCAAAGAGACAGAGCTCTGAACCCAGCGGAGGGGGCCTGCGGTGGTCCAGGCTGTGCTCAGGCAGTTGATTGACTAGGACAGGGAGAGGTAGCTGGAGGGACATCCACAGCCATGGAGGGAACACCCAAGTCCCCGGCAGAAGACAGCTGGTACAGGGGCTCAAAGCGATTTGAAAGTCTTAAGTCCGGACACGGGGGAAGAAGGCAGGCGTGCCGAGAACGATTCTTCTCCTTCTTTCTGGTTCCGACCTGCATCCATTTACGCTCACCTGGAGTCGAACAATGAGCAGCCATTTTCTGATTCAAGCTAGTAGAGGGGTGCAGTGGAGGAAATTGATCATAGTCCAGGAAGGTCCCATTATGATCCTCTTGGATGTTTTGATAGGAAGCATTTATAGATGCCGATAGTCTCGTGGAATCCTTATTCAGTTCAAGGTACTTGGTCAAATGTTTTATTTCTTCATGAAGATAAATAATCCTTTCTTTAGCTGCATCAAGTTCAATAAATGTTTTAACAAATGAAGGTATCCATCGGACCTTTCCCTGTGACAACTACGAACATGTCGCAGATTATACACTTAATAGCATGCGAGTCCCCTGCATATTCAAATGAGTTTTCACTGCTGAATGCCGACAGTCCAAGGGAACAAACATTTCCCGGCACCGCTGGGGACTTAGATGCTTCCTCCATGGCCGCCCCTACCAGAGCCTCATACAACTGTGTTGTTGTCTGTCTCTCGTTGAATGTGGAGAGCGAGAGAGAAGTGCACGGGGGCGGGTGATGGTTGGGTCGGTTGTCAGTGGCAGGTCGTTCCTTGCTATGCACTGGCCCGGCTGTGTGTTAGCGTTTGGTGTGGCCGCTCAGAGCTGTGTCAGGCGTGTCCCCAGTGTCTTTAGTAGTTCTATAGAGAGCGTTGTATGAGTTGAGCTCTTGGTAGCCTGGCTCGTTTGTTGGTATCCAGGTACTAAAGCGTCCGGGGTGAAACATTTTTATGAAAAAAGTTGAGCGAGGAAAAAACTAAGGCGTTAGTAGTTTTGATGAAACGTTTATTAAAGGTAAAAAATGAAAAGTTTGGCAGGTAGGAAAGTCGCAACAAACAGCATACAGCACGACGACTCTGCTATGTTTGGATACAATATGACGAGGATATGGCTGCTGCAGGATCTATACTTGTCAAGTAGGTGGCAGCCCAAGGCAGCACTTAGAGCCCTGCATTAAGCCCCACTCCTACCCATACCCGTGACATTAAGGCCCTACACTAACCAGGCCCGTGATATTAAGGCCCTACACTACCCAGGCCTGTGACATTAAGGCCCTACACTACCCATGCCTGTGACATTAAGGCCCTACACTACCCATGCCCGTGACAATAAGGCCCTACACTAACCAGGCCCCTGACATTAAGGCCCTACACTACCCATGCCCGTGACAATAAGGCCCTACACTACCCAGGCCCGTGACATTAAGGCCCTACACTACCCATGCCTGTGACATTAAGGCCCTACACTACCCAGGCCCGTGACATTAAGGCCCTACACTACCCAGGCCCGTGACATTAAGGCCCTACACTACCCATGCCTGTGACATTAAGGCCCTACACTACCCATGCCCGTGACATTAAGGCCCTACACTACCCAGGCCCGTGACATTAAGGCCCTACACTACCCATGCCCGTGACATTAAGGCCCCACACTACCCAGGCCCGTGACATTAAGGCCCAATACTACCCATGCCTGTGACATGAAGGTCCTACACTACCCATGCCCGTGACAATAAGGCCCTATACTACCCATGCCCGTGACATTAAGGCCCTACACTACCCAGGCCCGTGACATTAAGGCCCTACACTACCCAGGCCCCTGACATTAAGGCCCTACACTACCCATGCCCGTGACATTAAGGCCCTACACTACCCAGGCCCGTGACATTAAGGCCCTACACTACCCATGCCCGTGACATTAAGGCCCTACACTACCCAGGCCTGATCGCTTCTGCCCGAAACCAGAAATAACTTCCATTAGCTGCTCCTCTCTCTCTGTCACTCGCTCCCTGCGCTACTCGCTCTCCATGCACTCTGCTCATGGCAGTTCTGAGTCTGAGTATGCATCACTTCCAATCCCCCATACGTGTTTTTTTCTCACAAATATATATATATATTGGTGGCAGCCCCTTCTTGCATAATCAATGCTTGGAGTTTGTCAGAATTTGTGGGTTTTTGTTTGTCCACCCGCCTCTTGAGGATTGACCACAAGTTCTCAATGGGATTTAGGTCTGGGGAGTTTCCTGGCCATGGACCCAAAATGTTGATGTTTTGTTCCCCGAGCCACTTAGTTATCACTTTTGCCTTATGGCAAGGTGCTCCATCATGCTGGAAAAGGCGAGAAGTGGCTTCCTCGCTGCCCTTCTTGACACCAGGCCATCCTCGCCTCACTGTGCGTGCAGATGAACTCACCCTAACCCTAACCCTAACCATAACCCTAACCCTCTGCACTGGTGGTGCCCTGATCCCGCAGCTGAATCAACTTTAGACGGTCCTGGCACTTGCTGGACTTTCTTGGGCGCCCTGAAGCCTTCTTCACAACAATTGAACCTCTCTCCTTGAAGTTCTTGATGATCCGATAAATGGTTGATTTAGGTGCAATCTTACTAGCAGCAATATCCTTGCCTGTGAAGCCCTTTTTGTGCAAAGCAATGATGATGGCACGTGTCAAAACCTTTGACCACGACCGTACTTGATGTTTGAGCAGGCAAAAACCATTGAATGCTACTCCCTTCCAGGACCATAGCCTTCAGTCGGTTGCCACGCATCTGCAACAAGTGGGTCTGTCATTGAGTCTTGAGAGTTTGAGCAGGCAAAAACCATTGAATACCATTCCCTTCCAGGATCGTGGTTTTTCCTCAGTCGGTTGCCATGCATCCACTCCAAGGGGCTCCGTCCTGGGTCCTCGGTGGCTCAGCAGGCTATCATTATTAGGGCCCCTCCCTTCCAGGATTGTAGTACTCCTACTGGCTGCCACGCCTCCACACCGCATAGTCTGTCCTTAAGTCCTCAATGGTTCAGCAGGCAAGTCCAAAAGGGCCCCTCCCTTCCAGGATCGTAGCACACCTCTTAGTGTGCCATGCATCCCCATTGAGTTGTATGTCACTATGTCTCTTTCCAATGGCGGATACTTCAAGATGCCTCCAATGTGGGTGGGACAGGGCCGGGGGCCCGCTGGGCTAGAAATTGCTGCGTCGGATCCGCCTCCCCGTCAGACTACACGTGGTTCCCCTCAAGGTCCCTCAAGGTCCCAGGGCCCCAGCCACGAGCAGGCGCGCCGACCAACACCAAGCCCATTTCTCCAACACAACGTCGTAACCACCCGAGCTCCATCAGCCAGTCTTGGGCAATCTCCTCGTCAGCGTACTCCAACACAACGTCGTAACCACCCGAGCTCCGTCAGCCAGTCTTGGGCAATATCCTCGTCAGCGTACTCCAACACAACGTCGTAACCACCCGAGCTCCGTCAGCCAGTCTTGGGCAATCTCCTCGTCAGCGTACTCCAACACAACGTCGTAACCACCCGAGCTCCGTCAGCCAGTCTTGGGCAATCTCCTCGTGAGCGTACTCTACACGGCAGCAGACTGACGGTTACAAGAGGGCTCGCCAGGAGCCAAAGTTTGTCGTTGGCCGCTTGCCTAGCCTCGCTACCCTGTTAGATGATATAGAAATCTGATTGTCTAGGGAAGCATCGCCTTTTTTGGGGTGTCTTATCCCGTGCGTCACATAGGAAGGCACTCCACCTCTGGCCCCTAGGAACAGAGGGGGCAAGGTTTGCATATATGGTCTTAAAGATGGGGAGTAGAGTAGAGGAGAGGGTTATGGGACTAGGTTATGGGACTAGGTTATGGGACTAGGTTAGGGGACTAGGTTAGGGGACTAGGTTAGGGGACTAGGTTAGGGGACTATTAACCCAATACCCAAAGGTGTTGAGTAGGCACAGGCACAGGTCATCAGTCCGTCGTACCCCATTTTTTATTTAACAAAAAAAACATATAGAGTAAGACAAATTAAACTGAAAGAAAACAAAAAGGGAAAGGTTTCAGAAGAAAAAAGAAGACATTGTGTTTTATTAGGGGTTAGGGCCCTTGATACAGAGGTTAAGGTTAGTGTTAGAATGAGGGTTAAGGTTAGAATTATGGTTTAGGGAGCTATTCACCTAATGCCCAAAGGTGAATTAGGGTTAGAGGACGGGATGCGGAGGTTAAGGTTAGGATTAAGATGAGGGTTAAGGTTAGAAGCTAAAGCTAGCGGTAGGTATTTAGAGTTAAGGTTAGGGTTCTATTTTCTAATCAACCGGGCCAAAAAGGCGCGCAGTGGTCCCATATGAGGAGTAATTTATCACTGTGGTGGGAAGCCCAAAGAAACCATGCAGTATCAGAAAGGTTATGGTTAGGGTTAGACATTGCAGTATCAGAAGGAGAACTTCAATAAAAAAAGGAAAGCAAAAAGGGAAAATAAGTGCTAAGAGCCCTAAATGAGGGCATCAGTAGTAATAAGTGCTAAGAGCCCTAAATGAGGGCATCAGTAGTAATAAGTGCTAAGAGCCCTAAATGAGGGCATCAGTAGTAATATGTGCTAAGAGCCCTAAATGAGGGCATCAGTAGTAATAAGTGCTTAGAGCCTTAAATGAGGGAATCAGTAGTAATAAGTGCTTAAAGCCTTAAATGAGGGCATAAGTAGTAATAAGTGCTTAGAGCCTTAAATGAGGGCATCAGTAGTAATAAGTGCTTAGAGCCTTAAATGAGGGAATCAGTAGTAATAAGTGCTTAGAGCCTTAAATGAGGGCATAAGTAGTAATAAGTGCTTAGAGCCTTAAATTAGGGAATCAGTAGTAATAAGGGCTTAGAGCCTTAAATGAGGGCATCAGAAGTAATATGTGCTAAGAGCCCTAAATGAGGGCATCAGTAGTAATATGTGCTAAGAGCCTTAAATGAGGGCATCAGAAGTAATATGTGCTAAGAGCCCTAAATGAGGGCATCAGTAGGAATAAGTGTTTAGACCTTAAATGAGGTTTTATTAGTATTTTCCTAGTTATTATTTTGGGGGTTTTATTTGTATTTTCCTAGTTATTATTTTGGGGTTTTATTTGTATTTTCCTAGTTATTATTTTGGGGGGTTTATTTGTATTTTCCTAGTTATTATTTTGGGGTTTGATTTGTATTTTCCTATTTATTATTTGGGGGTTTTATTTGTATTTTCCTAGTTATTATTTGGGGGTTTTATTTGTATTTTCCTAGTTATTATTTTGGGGGTTTTATTTGTATTTTCCTATTTATTATTGGGGGTTTTACTAGTATTTTCCTAGTTATTATTTTGGGGGTTTTATTAGTATTTTCCTAGTTATTATTTTTGGGGTTTTATTTGTATTTTCCTAGTTATTATTTTGGGGGTTTTATTAGTATTTTCCTAGTTATTATTTGGGGGGTTTTATTTGTATTTTCCTAGTTAATATTTGGGGGTTTTATTTGTATTTTCCTATTTATTATTTGGGGGGTTTATTTGTATTTTCCTAGTTATTATTTGGGGGTTTTATTTGTATTTTCCTAGTTATTATTTTGGGGGTTTTATTTGTATTTTCCTATTTATTATTTTGGGGGTTTTATTTTTATTTTCCTAGTTATTATTTTGGGGTTTTATTTGTATTTTCCTATTTATTATTTGGGTTTTTTATTTGTATTTTCCTAGTTATTATTTGGGGGTTTTATTTGTATTTTCCTAGTTATTATTTTGGGGGTTTTATTTGTATTTTCCTATTTATTATTTGGGGGTTTTATTAGTATTTTCCTAGTTATTATTTTGGGGGTTTTATTTGTATTTTCCTAGTTATTATTTTGGGGGTTATACAGTGGGGAAAAAAAGTATTTAGTCAGCCACCAATTGTGCAAGTTCTCCCACTTAAAAAGATGAGAGAGGCCTGTAATTTTCATCATAGGTACACGTCAACTATGACAGACAAATTGAGAAAAAAAAATCCAGAAAATCCCATTGTAGGATTTTTAATGAATTTATTTGCAAATTATGGTGGAAAATAAGTATTTGGTCACCTACAAACAAGCAAGATTTCTGGCTCTCACAGACCTGTAACTTCTTCTTTAAGAGGCTCCTCTGTCCTCCACTCGTTTCCTGTATTAATGGCACCTGTTTGAACTTGTTATCAGTAAAAAATACACCTGTCCACAACCTCAAACAGTCACACTCCAAACTCCACAATGGCCAAGACCAAAGAGCTGTCAAAGGACACCAAAAACAAAATTGTAGACCTGCACCAGGCTGGGAAGACTGAATCTGCAATAGGTAAGCAGCTTGGTTTGAAGAAATCAACTGTGGGAGCAATTATTAGGAAATGGAAGACATACAAGACCACTGATAATCTCCCTCGATCTGGGGCTCCACGCAAGATCTCACCCCGTGGGGTCAAAATGATCACAAGAACGGTGAGCAAAAATCCCAGAACCACACGGGGGGACCTAGTGAATGACCTGCAGAGAGCTGGGACCAAAGTAACAAAGCCTACCATCAGTAACACACTACGCCGCCAGGGACTCAAATCCTGCAGTGGGAGACGTGTCCCCCTGCTTAAGCCAGTACATGTCCAGGCCCGTCTGAAGTGCATTTGGATGATCCAGAAGAGGATTGGGAGAATGTCATATGGTCAGATGAAACCAAAATATAACTTTTTGGTAAAAACTCAACTCGTCATGTTTGGAGGACAAAGAATGCTGAGTTGCATCCAAAGAACACCATACCTACTGTGAAGCATGGGGTTGGAAACATCATGCTTTGGGGCTGTTTTTCTGCAAAGGGACCAGGACGACTGATCCGTGTAAAGGAAAGAATGAATGGGGCCATGTATTGTGAGATTTTGAGTGAAACCCTCCTTCCATCAGCAAGGGCATTGAAGATGAAACGTGGCTGGGTCTTTCAGCATGACAATTATCCCAAACACACCACCCGGGCAACGAAGGAGTGGCTTCGTAAGAAGCATTTAAAGGTCCTGGAGTGGCCTAGCCAGTCTCCAGATCTCAACCCCATAGAAAATCTTTGGAGGGAGTTGAAAGTCTGTGTTGCCCAGCGACAGCCCCAAAACATCACTGCTCTAGAGGAGATCTGCATGGAGGAATGGGCCAAAATACCAGCAACAATGTGTGAAAACCTTGTGAAGACTTACAGAAAACGTTTGACCTGTGTCATTGCCAACAAAGGGTATATAACAAAGTATTGAGAAACTTTTGTTATTGACCAAATACTTATTTTCCACCATCATATGCCAATAAATTCATAAAAAATCCTACAATGTGATTTTCTGGATTTTTTGTTCTCATTTTGTCTGTCAAAGTTGACGTGTACCTATGATGAAAATTACAGGCCTCTCTAATCTTTTTAAGTGGGAGAACTTGCACAATTGGTGGCTGACTAAATACTTTTTTTCCCCACTGTATTTGTATTTTCCTAGTTATTATTTTGGGGGTTTTATTTGTATTTTCCTAGTTATTATTTTGGGGGTTTTATTTGTATTTTCCTATTTATTATTTGGGGGTTTTATTTGTATTTTCCTAGTTATTATTTTGGGGGTTTTATTTGTATTTTCCTAGTTATTATTTTGGGGTTTTATTTGTATTTTCCTATTTATTATTTTGGGGGTTTTATTTGTATTTTCCTAGTTATTATTTTGGGGTTTTATTTGTATTTTCCTATTTATTATTTGGGGGTTTTATTTGTATTTTCCTAGTTATTATTTTGGGGGTTTTATTTGTATTTTCCTAGTTATTATTTTGGGGTTTTATTTGTATTTTCCTATTTATTATTTTGGGGGTTTTATTTGTATTTTCCTAGTTATTATTTTGGGGTTTTATTTGTATTTTCCTATTTATTATTTGGGGGTTTTATTTGTATTTTCCTAGTTATTATTTTGGGGGTTTTATTTGTATTTTCCTAGTTATTATTTGGGGGTTTTATTTGTATATTCCTAGTTATTATTTTGGGGGTTTTATTTGTATTTTCCTAGTTATTATTTTGGGGTTTTATTTCTATTTTCCTAGTTATTATTTTGGGGGTTTTATTTGTATTTTCCTAGTTATTATTTGGGGTTTTTATTTGTATTTTCCTAGTTATTATTTTGGGGGTTTTCCACGTACCTTTTATATCCTGAGATTTTAGAGTAGTAAAAGGGGCATTGAGTTTTCAGTATTGGTCAGGTATATCAGGAGATCTGCAAATAAGTTTAGTTTATATTCATGTTTACCAGTACTGATTTCAGCTGTCTAGGCCCCTTCTCAGCTGTCTAGGCCCCTTCAATCTTTCAATCTTTACTAATGACCTGTCACTGGCTCTGAATAAAGCCAGTGTGTCTATGTATGTGGATGACTCAACACTATACACGTCAGCTACCACAGCGACTGAAATGACTGCAAAAACGTAACAAAGACCTGCAGTTAGTTTAAGAATGGGTGGCAAGGAATAAGTTAGTGCTAAATATTTCAAAAACGAAAAGCTTGGGACAAATAATTTACTAAACCCTAAATCTCAACTAAATCTTGTAATGAATAATGTGGAAATTGAGCAAATTGAGGAGACTAAACTGCTTGGAGTAACCCTGGATTGTAAACTGTTATGGTCAAAACATATTGATGCAACAGTAGCTATTGTCACACCCTGACTTATGGGACTCTTGTATGTTAAGTCAGGGTGTGGAAATCTATGTTGTATATTCTATATTCACATTCTAGTTGTTGTGGTTCTATGTTTGGCCGGGTGTGATTCCCAATCAGAGGCAGCTGTCGCTCGTTGTCTCTGATTGGGGATCATACTTAAGTAGCCTGTTTGTATCATTAGTTGTGGGATCTTGTTCCGTGTGTAGGCTTGTTTTGTGTTTAGCCTGAGGACTTCACGTTACGTTGGTTTGTTGTTTTGTTCGTGTGTTTATCGTTGAAATAAACATGTATGCATTTCATGCTGCGCCTTGGTCTGACCCGTCCTTCAACGAACGTGACAGAAGATCCCACCAAACACGGACCAAACAGCGTGCCCAGGAGCAAACACCCTGGACACAGGTGGGGAAGATTTGGTCTTGGGAGGAGATATTTGCGGGGAAAGGACCATGGGCGAAGGTGGAAGCCCAGGCAGGAGAGGAGCAACGGCAACACAGAAGGCGCCGGCCGAGGAGGAAGCCCGAGAGGCAGCCCCAAGAAACATTTTTGGGGGGGCTAAAGGGGTGGTCGGGGAGCGAGAGAGAAGAGCCCCGACCACTGCACCCGGTGGGTTTCCAGGTTGAGTCCCTACGACCATGGGAACAAGAGTGGGAACAGTTTTATACTGAGGAGTCGGAGGATGACAACGACGATGAGTTTCTGTTCCCTAACTCGTGGGGGCTCCCTGAGGAGTCCTCACTGGAGGAGGAGTGCCGAGAGAGAGAGAAGGATCGGATCCTCAGGGTAAGAGAGGAGGCCACCACATTACGGGGGCTGATAGCAAGAATAGAGCGGGAGAGCTCCATTCAAGAGGAGGCACTGTAGGAGGCTCGTAGGGAGAAGGAGGAAGTAGATCCACGGAGAGAGGAGCTGGTTAGGCAACATAAGGAGCGTGGGTTAATAGAGGAACCCATGTATGCAGAGATACGCACTGTATCGCCAGTACGCATGCACAGCCCAGTGCGTTCTGTGCCAGCGCCCCGCACATGTCGTGCGAGAGTGGGCAGCCAGCCAGGACGGGTTGTGCCGGCTCAACGCTCCTGGTCTCCAGTGCGCCTCCAAGGTCAAGTATATCCTGCTCCGGTTCTACGCACTGTGTCACCAGTGCACCTCACCAGTCCTGTACAGCCCGTACCTGCTCCCCGCACCAAGCCAGTGGTGTGTGTCCCCAGTCCGGCCCGGCCCGTTCCTGCTCCTCGCACCAGACCAGTGGTGCGTGTTCCCAGTCCGGCCCGTTCCTGTTCCTCGCACCAGGGCAGTGGTGTGTGTCCCCAGTCCGGCCCGGCCCGTTCCTGCTCCTCGCACCAGACCAGTGGTGCGTGTTCCCAGTCCGGCCCGGCCCGTTCCTGCTCCTTGCACCAAGCCAGTGGTGCGCGTTCCCAGTCCGGTACGACCCGTACCTGCTCCCCGCACCAAGCCAGTGGTGTGTGTCCCCAGTCCGGCCCGGCCCGTTCCTGTTCCTCGCACCAGACAAGTGGTGCGTGTTCCCAGTCCGGCCCGGCCCATTCCTGTTCCTCGCACCAGGCCAGTGGTGCGTGTTCCCAGTCCGGTACGGCCCGTGCCTGCTCCCCGCACCAAGCTAGTGGTGTGTGTCCCCAGTCCGGCCCAGCCCGTTCCTGTTCCTCGCACCAGACAAGTGGTCCGGTCAAGTCCAGCTCCGGTCAGCGGCTCCA
Organism: Coregonus lavaretus; assembly: GCF_964263955.1. Classification (NCBI taxonomy): domain Eukaryota; kingdom Metazoa; phylum Chordata; class Actinopteri; order Salmoniformes; family Salmonidae; genus Coregonus; species Coregonus lavaretus. Next base: position 61,287,607 of record NC_139998.1, on the reverse strand, counting down.
TTCCTGAGCCAGAGTAGTCCGTTCCACCGGGGTCTAGTCCAGCTCCGGTCAGCAGCTTCACTCCGGAGCCAGAGCAGTCCGCTCCACCGGTGCAAAGTCCAGCTCCGGTCAGCAGCTCCACTCCGGAGCCAGAGTAGTCCGCTCCACCGGTGCCAAGTCCAGCTCCGGTCAGCGGCTCCAGTCCAGACCCAGACGTCAGCCCTTCTCCAGGTTCGGGGTCTCCCACACCAGGGCCCAGACAGGGCTTGGTGCATCGTGGGAGGAAGGAGAGGGGAAGCAGCGCGCCGAGGTCCAGACCAGACCAGGGGCGCAACGGGGAGGCTGAGAGAATGTGGTCATCACGCCCGGAGCCGGATCCGCCTCCAAGGCGGAATGCCCACCCGGACCCTACCCTGTTATGTCAGGTTTGTGCGGTCGGAGTCCGCACCTTTGGGGGGGGGGGGTACTGTCACACCCTGACTTATGGGACTCTTGTATGTTAAGTCAGGGTGTGGAAATCTATGTTGTATATTCTATGTTCACATTCTAGTTGTTGTGGTTCTATGTTTGGCCGGGTGTGATTCCCAATCAGAGGCAGCTGTCGCTCGTTGTCTCTGATTGGGGATCATACTTAAGTAGCCTGTTTGCATCGTTAGTTGTGGGATCTTGTTCCGTGTGTAGGCTTGTTTTGTGTTTAGCCTGAGGACTTCACGTTACGTTTGTTTGTTGTTTTGTTCGTGTGTTTATCGTTGAAATAAATATGTATGCATTTCACGCTGCGTCTTGGTCTGACCCGTCCTTCAACGAACGTGACAGCTATGATGGGGAGAAGTCTGTCCATAACAAAGCGCGTGCCGGCTTTATTATTATAATATATCCTCTGTAGCTCAATTGGTAGAGCATGGCGCTTGTAACGCCAGGGTAGTGGGTTCGATCCCCGGGACCACCCATACGTAAAATGTATGCACACATGACTGTAAGTAGCTTTGGGATAAAAGCGTCTTCTAAATGGCATATTATTATATATTTGTATTTTACCCCCTTTTTTCCCCCAATTTCGATCTTGTCTCATCGCTGCAACTCCCCAACCGGCTCGGGAGGCGAAGGTCAAGTCATGCATCCTTCGAAACATGACCTGCCAAACCGCGCTTCTTAACACCCGCCCGCTTAACCCAGAAGCCAGCCGCACCAATGTGTCAGAGGAAACACTGTTCACCTGACTACCGAGGTCAGCCTGCAGGCGCCCGGCCCACCACAAGGAGTGGCTAGAGCACAATGAGCCAAGTAATTCCCCCGCGGCCAAATCCTCCCCTAACCTGGATGATGCTGGGCCAATTGTACGCCGCCCTATGGGACTCCCGATCACAGCCAGTTGTGATACAGCCCGGGAACAAACCAGGGTTTGTAGTGATGCCTCTAGCCCTGCGATGCAGTGCCTTAGACCGCTGCGCCTCTCGGGAGCCCCTGCTCTGCCTTTTTAACAGCACTATCTACAAGGTAGGTCCTACAGGCTCTAGCTTTGTCGCACCTGGACTACTGTTCAGTCATGTGGTCAGGTGCCACAAAGAGGGACTTGGGAAAATTACAATTGGCTCAGAACAGGGCAGCACGGCTGGCCCTTAAATGTACACAGAGAGCATGTCAATCTCTCGTGGCTCAAAGTAGAGGAAAGATTGACTTCATCACTACTTGTTTTTGTAAGAAGTATTGACATGTTGAATGCACCGAGCTGTCTGTTTAAACAACTAGCACAGTTCGGCCCCCCACAATACATGCCACCAGAGGTCTCTTCACAGTCCCCAAGTCCAGAACAGACTATGAGAGGTACACAGTACTTCATATAGCCATGGCTACAAGGAACTCTATTCCACATCAAGTAACTTACGCAAGCAATAAAATCAGATTTAAAAAATGGATAACAATACACCGTATGGAACAGCGGGGACTGTGAAGAGACACACACACAGGTACAGACACACACACATACAACATACACTATACACACACGTACACCTGGATTGTGTTGTAGTAGAGTAGTGGCCTGAGGACACAAACTTAATGTATTGTGAAATCTGTTGTAAAATGTATTTTAATGTTAAAAATGTGTAATGTAATGTAATGTAATATTACTGCCTTAATTTTTGCTGGACCCCAGGAAGAGTAGCTGCTGCCTTGGCAGGAACGAATGAGGATCCATGGTAAACCCCAGGAAGAGTAGCTGCTGCCTTGGCAGGAACTAATGAGGATCCATAATAAACCCCAGGAAGAGTAGCTGCTGCCTTGGCAGGAACTAATGGGGATCCATGGTAAACCCCAGGAAGAGTAGCTGCTGCCTTGGCAGGAACTAATGAGGATCCATGGTAAACCCCAGGAAGAGTAGCTGCTGCCTTGGCAGGAACTAATGAGGATCCATGGTAAACCCCAGGAAGAGTAGCTGCTGCCTTGGCAGGAACTAATGAGGATCCATGGTAAACCCCAGGAAGAGTAGCTGCTGCCTTGGCAGGAACTAATGAGGATCCATGGTAAACCCCAGGAAGAGTAGCTGCTGCCTTGGCAGGAACTAATGAGGATCCATGGTAAACCCCAGGAAGAGTAGCTGCTGCCTTGGCAGGAACTAATGGGGATCCATGGTAAACCCCAGGAAGAGTAGCTGCTGCCTTGGCAGGAACTAATGAGGATCCATAATAAACCCCAGGAAGAGCAGCTGCTGCCTTGTCAGGAACTAATGAGGATCCATGGTAAACCCCAGGATGAGTAGCTGCTGCTGCCTTGGCAGGAACTAATGGGGATCCATGGTAAACCCCAGGAAGAGTAGCTGCTGCCTTGGCAGGAACTATTGGGGATCCATGGTAAACCCCAGGAAGAGTAGCTGCTGCCTTGGCAGGAACTAATGGGGATCCATAATAAACCCCAGGAAGAGTAGCTGCTGCCTTGGTAGGAACTAATGAGGATCCATAATAAACCCCAGGAAGAGTAGCTGCTGCCTTGGCAGGAACTAATGGGGATCCATGGTAAACCCCAGGAAGAGTAGCTGCTGCCTTGGCAGGAACTAATGGGGATCCATAATAAACCCCAGGAAGAGTAGCTGCTGCCTTGGCAGGAACTAATGAGGATCCATAATAAACCCCAGGAAGAGTAGCTGCTGCCTTGGCAGGAACTATTGGGGATCCATGGTAAACCCCAGGAAGAGTAGCTGCTGCCTTGGCAGGAACTAATGGGGATCCATAATAAACCCCAGGAAGAGTAGCTGCTGCCTTGGCAGGAACTAATGGGGATCCATAATAAACCCCAGGAAGAGTAGCTGCTGCCTTGGCAGGAACTAATGGGGATCTATAATAAACCCCAGGAAGAGTAGCTGCTGCCTTGGCAGGAACTAATGAGGATCCATAATAAACCCCAGGAAGAGTAGCTGCTGCCTTGGCAGGAACTAATGGGGATCCATAATAAACCCCAGGAAGAGTAGCTGCTGCCTTGGCAGGAACTATTGGGGATCCATGATAAACCCCAGGAAGAGCCTTGGCAGCACTTACGCTTAAATCCAGTCTAATTCTTTCTTCAAGCGGTTCAATTGCCAGTGGAAACAGGAAGGGGGAGAGAGGACATCCCTGTCTTTTAGCCCTTTCTAAAGCAATTTCATCAGATAATGTATTATTTGGGAATATTTTAGGACATAACAATATTTTTATTAAATGTTTTTTTTCAGCTGAAAAGTTGAAAGCTTCCAACGTTTTGAATAGAAAAGGCCTTTCAAGACGGTCGAAACGCATGTCTATTTCATAGTGTCTATTTCATATAAACCCTGTTTGATATGTATCAAGTCTGGTAAGACTTTTGCCATTCTGTTGCTTATGAGCTTTGTTATTATTTTACTGTCACAATTTATTAAACTTATGGGTCTGTAATCAGCAGGGGACACTCCAGGTTTTATTGTTTTTAATATAACTGAAATAACTGTTTGATACATGGAACTAGGAAGCACTGAATTGAGTGACGTGTGATGTCATCTGTGTAAATAGGGGTGCTACTTTGTCCCAGAATGTTAATAGAATTATATGGGAAAGCTTCCATTCCTGGTGCCATTCATTTTAACCATGTCTAATATATCTTCTTGGGTGATCTCTGTTTTTAGTGATTATTTATTGTCTGCTGATAATTGCTTCAGGGGTTGTTGAGTCTAAGAAGGCTGTAGGATCCGTCCAACTGTTGTTAAATTCTGATTTATATACACTACCAGTCAAAAGTTTGGACACACCTACTCATTCAAGGGTTTTTCTTTATTTTTACTATTTTCTACATTGTAGAATAATAGTGAAGACATCAAAACTATGAAATAACACATATGGAATCATGTAGTAACCAAAAAAGTGTTAAACAAATCAAAATATATTTTATATTTGAGATTCTTCAAATAGCCACCCTTTTGCCTTGATGACAGCTTTGCACACTCTTGGCAGAAAGACCTTGTTTACATAAGTATTCAGACGTTTTGCTATCAGACTCAAAATTGATCTAAGGTGCATCCTGTTTCCATTGATTATCTTTGAGATGTTTCTACAACTTGATTGGAGTCCACCTGTGGTACATTCAACTGATTGGACATGATTTGGAAAGGCACACACATGTCTATATAAGGTCCCACAGTTGACAGTGCATGTCAGAGCAAAAACCAAGCCATGAGGTCGAAGGAATTGTCCGTAGTGCTCTGAGACAGGATTGTGTCGAGGCACAGATCAGGGGAAGGGTCCAAAAAAAATTCTGCAGCATTGAAGGTCCCCAAGAACACAGTGGCCTCCATCATTCTTAAATGGAAGAAGTTTGGAATCACCAAGACTCTTCCTAGAGCTGGCTGCCCGGCCAAACTGAGCAATCAGGGGAGAAGGGCCTTGGTCAGGGAGGTGACCAAGAACCCGATGGTCACTCTGACAGACCTCCAGAGTTCCTCTGTGGAGATGTGAGAACCTTCCAGAAGGACAACAATCTCTGCAGCACCAATCAGGCCTTTATGGTAGAGTGCCAGACGGAAGCCATTCCTCAGTAAAAGGCACATGACAGCCCGCTTGGAGTTTGCCAAAAGGCACCTAAAGACTCTCAGACCATGAGAAACAAGATGCTCTGGTCTGATCAAACCAAGATTGAACTATTTGGCCTGAATGCCAAGCGTCACATCTGGAGGAAACCTGGCACCATCCCTACGGTGAAGCATGGTGGTGGCGGCATCATGTTGTGGGGATGGTTTTCAGCGGCAGGGACTGGGAGACTATTCAGGATCTTGATGAAAACCTGCTCCAGAGCGCTCAGGACCTCAGACTGAGGCGAAGGTTCACCTTCTAACAGGACAACAACCCTAAGCACACAGCCAAGACAACGCAGGAGTGGCTTCGGGACAAGTCTCTGAATGTCCTTGAGTGACCCAGCCAGAGCCCGGATTTGAACCCGATCTAACATTTCTGGAGAGACCTGAAAATAGCTGTGCAGTGTCGCTCCTCATTCAACCTGACAGAGCTTGAGAGGATCTGCAGAGAAGAATGGGAGAAACTCCCCAAATACAGGTGTGCCAAGCTTGTAGCGTCATACCCAAGAAGACTTGAGGCTGTAATCGCTGCCAAAAGTACTGAGTAAAGGGTCTGAATACTTATGTAAATGTAATATTTCAGTTTTCTATTTTTTTATAAACGAGCACACAAAAAATACAATTTTTTTCGCTTTGTCATTATGGGGTATTGTGTGTAGATTGATGAGGAAAAAAACAATTTAATACATTTTTGAATAAGGCTGTAACGTAAGAATATGTTGAAAGTCAAGGGTTCTGAATACTTTCCGAATGCACTGTATGTGGGAGACCCCATTGAGGTGTCGAAAATGGTGAAGAATGCGCTGGGAAATGACCAGGAGTGGTCTTATTTTGATTAATTGTATTTCTGAAGAACAGAAGATTGCAGTGAGCCTTAAAATAATCCGGACAACAGAAGTTTTGTGTTTTGACTCAAAGGAGTCTTCTCAGGGGTAACGACTGATGTTCAGGTTGAATCCCTGAAGATCATTCCTGGTGTGGTTGGTGCCCGGCGTCTGACCCGCTGGGTGAATGGAGAAAAATAAGAAAGTCTGTCAGTCCTGTTGGTTTTTGAAAAAGAGCAAAAACCTGCGCATATGAAGCTTGGTTATGTAAGATACGCTGTAAGAGCCTTTGTCCCCAAACCATTGCAGTGTAAAAATTGTAAAGGATTTGTCAGTTTCAAGTGTGTGCAGACGGACAGAGTTTATTGAAGAACGGTGTGTAGAAGGATGACGGTGTTGCAGTTGTAGTGGGGATCATGATCCCGAGTTCCTGGAGTGCCCTGTAAGGGTGAAGGAGATTGAGGTGGCAAAAGTTAGAGCGGTCAATCGAATCTCCTATGCGGAGGTGATTAAAATAATGGAGAAAACAAGTGATGCTAGTAGAGACATGGTGGTGGACGCACCACATCATGTAGTAAATGTTTGCTGCCAGGCAAAAGATACCTTGTGTGTTAAAAAGGTGGATTTTGTGGCGTTCATTGCCACAGTTATAAACTGTACGGCACCAAGTCTCAAAGAAATCTAAGAAACTGGACATTATTGTGGCTGCATCAGAAAGGTTTTTGGGCCTGGCACTGGAAGGCCCGCCCTCCCAGGTTTCCCTTGAGCCTGTGTAGGGATCAGATCTGTTTTATTTATTTATTTTTACAGAAAAGTTGTTTGATTTAGTTTATACATTTACATTTTACATTTTAGTAGACGCTCTTATCCAGAGCGGCTTACAGTTAGTGAGTACATACATAATATTTGTTATTTTTCATGCTGGCCCCCCGTGGGAATCGAACCCACAACCCTGGCGTTGCAAACGCCATGCTCTACCAACTGAGCTACATCCCTGCCAGCCATTCCCTCCCCTACCCTGGACGATGCTGGGCCAATTGTGCGCCGCCCCATGGGTCTCCCGGTCGCGGCCGGCTACGACAGAGCCTGGATTCGAACCAGGATCTCTAGTGGCACAGCTAGCACTGCGATGCAGTTTATAAATTAATTTTTTGGTAGTTTGATAGTTGTTTTGGTATTTTGTTCAATTTTTGGGAATCCTGTTTCCATCCCACACAGTAGGTGGCGGAATGCACATTAAATTGAGCGATCGCTAATATACAGTACCATAGAAGAAGAAGAAGAAGAAGAAGAAGAAGAAGAAGATGTACATTGTGTCGCTGAGTTGTCATAATGCAATAAAATGCAAATTAATTACTTAAAAATCATACAATGTGATTTTCTGGATTTTTGTTTTAGATTCCGTCTCTCACAGTTGATGTGTACCTATGATAAAAATTACAGACCTCTACATGCTTTGTAAGTAGGAAAACCTGCAAAATCGGCAGTGTATCAAATACTTGTTCTCCCCACTGTATCTACCTCCATCACTCCCGTATCCCTGTCCCCTTACCCCTATACATATCTACCTCCATCACTCCACTATCCCTGTCCCCTTACCCCTATACATATCTACCTCCATCACTCCAGTATCCCTGTCCCCATACCCCTATACATATCTACCTCCATCACCCCTGTCCCCTTACCCCTATACATATCTACCTCCATCACTCCAGTATCCCTGTCCCCTTACCCCTATACATATCTACCTCCATCACTCCAGTATCCCTGTCCCCTTACCCCTATACATATCTACCTCCATCACTCCAGTATCCCTGTCCCCTTAACCCTATACATATCTACCTCCATCACTCCACTATCCCTGTCCCCTTACCCCTATACATATCTACCTCCATCACTCCAGTATCCCTGTCCCCTTACCCCTATACATATCTACCTCCATCACCCCTGTCCCCTTACCCCTATACATATCTACCTCCATCACTCCAGTATCCCTGTCACCTGTCCCCTATACATATCTACCTCCATCACTCCAGTATCCCTGTCCCCTTACCCCTATACATATCTACCTCCATCACTCCACTATCCCTGTCCCCTTACCCCTATACATATCTACCTCCATCACTCCAGTATCCCTGTCCCCTTACCCCTATACATATCTACCTCCATCACTCCAGTATCCCTGTCCCTGTACCCCTATACATATCTACCTCCATCACTCCAGTATCCCTGTGCCCTTACCCCTATACATATCTACCTCCATCACTCCAGTATCCCTGTCCCCTGTCCCCTTACCCCTATACATATCTACCTCCATCACTCCAGTATCCCTGTCCCCTTACCCCTATACATATCTACCTCCATCACTCCAGTATCCCTGTCCCCTTACCCCTATACATATCTACCTCCATCACTCCAGTATCCCTGTCCCCTTACCCCTATACATATCTACCTCCATCACTCCAGTATCCCTGTCCCCTATACATATCTACCTCCATCACTCCAGTATCCCTGTCCCCTTACCCCTATACATATCTACCTCCATCACTCCAGTATCCCTGTCCCCTTACCCCTATACATATCTACCTCCATCACTCCAGTATCCCTGTCCCTTATACATATCTACCTCCATCACTCCAGTATCCCTGTCCCCTTCTCCCTATACATATCTACCTCCATCACTCCAGTATCCCTGTCCCCTTACCCCTATACATATCTACCTCCATCACTCCAGTATCCCTGTCCCCTTACCCCTATACATATCTACCTCCATCACTCCAGTATCCCTGTCCCTGTACCCCTATACATATCTACCTCCATCACTCCAGTATCCCTGTCCCCTTACCCCTATACATATCTACCTCCATCACTCCAGTATCCCTGTCCCCTTACCCCTATACATATCTACCTCCATCACTCCAGTATCCCTGTCCCCTATACATATCTACCTCCATCACTCCACTATCCCTGTCCCCTTACCCCTATACATATCTACCTCCATCACTCCAGTATCCCTGTCCCCTTACCCCTATACATATCTACCTCCATCACTCCAGTATCCCTGTCCCTGTACCCCTATACATATCTACCTCCATCACTCCAGTATCCCTGTGCCCTTACCCCTATACATATCTACCTCCATCACTCCAGTATCCCTGTCCCCTGTCCCCTTACCCCTATACATATCTACCTCCATCACTCCAGTATCCCTGTCCCCTTACCCCTATACATATCTACCTCCATCACTCCAGTATCCCTGTCCCCTTACCCCTATACATATCTACCTCCATCACTCCAGTATCCCTGTCCCCTTACCCCTATACATATCTACCTCCATCACTCCAGTATCCCTGTCCCCTATACATATCTACCTCCATCACTCCAGTATCCCTGTCCCCTTACCCCTATACATATCTACCTCCATCACTCCAGTATCCCTGTCCCCTTACCCCTATACATATCTACCTCCATCACTCCAGTATCCCTGTCCCTTATACATATCTACCTCCATCACTCCAGTATCCCTGTCCCCTTCTCCCTATACATATCTACCTCCATCACTCCAGTATCCCTGTCCCCTTACCCCTATACATATCTACCTCCATCACTCCAGTATCCCTGTCCCCTTACCCCTATACATATCTACCTCCATCACTCCAGTATCCCTGTCCCTGTACCCCTATACATATCTACCTCCATCACTCCAGTATCCCTGTCCCCTTACCCCTATACATATCTACCTCCATCACTCCAGTATCCCTGTCCCCTTACCCCTATACATATCTACCTCCATCACTCCAGTATCCCTGTCCCCTATACATATCTACCTCCATCACTCCAGTATCCCTGTCCCCTTACCCCATACATATCCACCTCCATCACTCCAGTATCCCTGTCCCCTTACCCCTATACATATCTACCTCCATCACTCCAGTATCCCTGTCCCCTTACCCCTATACATATCCACCTCCATCACTCCACTATCCCTGTCCCCTTACCCCTATACATATATACCTCCATCACTCCAGTATCCCTGTCCCCTTACCCCTATACATATCTACCTCCATCACTCCCGTATCCCTGTCCCCTTACCCCTATACATATCTACCTCCATCACTCCACTATCCCTGTCCCCTTACCCCTATACATATCTACCTCCATCACTCCAGTATCCCTGTCCCCTTACCCCTATACATATCTACCTCCATCACTCCAGTATCCCTGTCCCTGTACCCCTATACATATCTACCTCCATCACTCCAGTATCCCTGTCCCCTTACCCCTATACATATCTACCTCCATCACTCCAGTATCCCTGTCCCCTATACATATCTACCTCCATCACTCCAGTATCCCTGTCCCCTTCTCCCTATACATATCTACCTCCATCACTCCAGTATCCCTGTCCCCTTACCCCTATACATATCTACCTCCATCACTCCAGTATCCCTGTCCCCTTACCCCTATACATATCTACCTCCATCACTCCAGTATCCCTGTCCCCTTACCCCTATACATATCTACCTCCATCACTCCAGTATCCCTGTACCCTTACCCCTATACATATCCACCTCCATCACTCCAGTATCCCTGTCCCCTTACCCCTATACATATCCACCTCCATCACTCCAGTATCCCTGTACCCCTATACATATCCACCTCCATCACTCCAGTATCCCTGTACCCCTATACATATCTACCTCCATCACTCCAGTATCCCTGTCCCCTTACCCCTATACATATCTACCTCCATCACTCCAGTATCCCTGTCCCCTTACCCCTATACATATCTACCTCCATCCCTCCAGTATCCCTGTCCCCTTACCCCTACACATATCTACCTCCATCACTCCAGTATCCCTGTCCCCTTACCCCTATACATATCTACCTCCATCACTCCAGTATCCCTGTCCCCTTACCCCTATACATATCTACCTCCATCACTCCAGTATCCCTGTGCCCTTACCCCTATACATATCTACCTCCATCACTCCAGTATCCCTGTGCCCTTACCCCTATACATATCTACCTCCATCACTCCAGTATCCCTGTCCCCTTACCCCTATACATATCTACCTCCATCACTCCAGTATCCCTGTCCCCTTACCCCTATACATATCTACCTCCATCACTCCAGTATCCCTGTCCCCTATACATATCTACCTCCATCACTCCAGTATCCCTGTCCCCTATACATATCTACCTACATCACTCCAGTATCCCTGTCCCCTTACCCCTATACATATCTACCTACATCACTCCACTATCCCTGTCCCCTTACCCCTATACATATCTACCTCCATCACTCCAGTATCCCTGTCCCCTTACCCCTATACATATCTACCTCCATCACTCCAGTATCCCTGTCCCCTTACCCCTATACATATCTACCTCCATCACTCCAGTATCCCTGTCCCCTTACCCCTATACATATCTACCTCCATCACTCCAGTATTCCTGTCCCCTTACCCCTATACATATCTACCTCCATCACTCCAGTATCCCTGTCCCCTTACCCCTATACATATCTACCTCCATCACTCCAGTATCCCTGTCCCCTTACCCCTATACATATCTACCTCCATCACTCCAGTATCCCTGTCCCCTTACCCCTATACATATCTACCTCCATCACTCCAGTATCCCTGTCCCCTTACCCCTATAGGGGGTAAGGGGACAGCTACTGACCCTGGAACTGTCCCTGTATATAGCTACTGACCCTGGAACTGTCCCTGTATATAGCTACTGACCCTGGAACTGACCCTGTATATAGCTACTGACCCTGGAACTGTCCCTGTATATAGCTACTGACCCTGGAACTGTCCCTGTATATAGCTACTGACCCTGGAACTGTCCCTGTATATAGCTACTGACCCTGGAACTGTCCCTGTATATAGCTACTGACCCTGGAACTGACCCTGTATATAGCTACTGACCCTGGAACTGTCCCTGTATATAGCTACTGACCCTGGAACTGTCCCTGTATATAGCTACTGACCCTGGAACTGACCCTGTATATAGCTACTGACCCTGGAACTGACGCTGACTTACATTCTCATGTTATTCTTATATCTATTTATTTGTAGTTCTACCTTTTTATTTGTAGTTCTACCTTGTTATTTGTAGTTTTACATTGTTATTGATTACTGCATGTTTGGGGTTAGAGCTTGCAAGAAAGGCATTTCACTGTCCTTGTGCACGTGACATAAAAAATAAAAAACTTGAAACTAAAGCTCCACTCCACATTTAATTATAAACGCCTACTGCTTGCTAAATCCAATTTCCAACTCTAAAAATAATGTTTCTTTGCAGGACAAGGATTTTCCTGACTTTCAAGAATGCCTAAATTGGCTCACCTTGCTTTTCTGGTTGGATGGCAAGTTTCACCATTCAATTATTTCAGATCTACAGGAGTGCAAGTTTCACCATGTCACAGACCGTGGCAATATGTTGGCACGTATGGCAAATATGAGTCAATTATTGCATTCTATCCATGCTAACTGTAGCGGTATACCTGAGACATGAAACAGATAGGTGGGAGGGCGTACAGGCTGTCACTAATGTATTAATGAAACAGATAGGTGGGAGGGCGTACAGGCTGTCACTAATGTATTAATGAAACAGATAGGTGGGAGGGCGTACAGGCTGTCACTAATTAATTAATGAACCAGATAGGTGGGAGGGCGTACAGGCTGTCACTAATTAATTAATGAAACAGATAGGTGGGAGGGCGTACAGGCTGTCACTAATTAATTAATGAAACAGATAGGTGGGAGGGCGTACAGGCTGTCACTAATTAATTAATGAAACAGATAGGTGGGAGGGCGTACAGGCTGTCACTAATTAATTAATGAAACAGATAGGTGGGAGGGCGTACAGGCTGTCACTAATGTATTAATGAAACAGATAGGTGGGAGGGCGTACAGGCTGTCACTAATTAATTAATGAACCAGATAGGTGGGAGGGCGTACAGGCTGTCACTAATTAATTAATGAAACAGATAGGTGGGAGGGCGTACAGGCTGTCACTAATGTATTAATGAAACAGAGAGGTGGGAGGGCGTACAGGCTGTCACTAATGTATTAATGAAACAGATAGGTGGGAGGGCGTACAGGCTGTCACTAATGTATTAATGAAACAGATAGGTGGGAGGGCGTACAGGCTGTCACTAATTTATTAATGAAACAGATAGGTGGGAGGGCGTACAGGCTGTCACTAATTAATTAATGAAACAGATAGGTGGGAGGGCGTACAGGCGGTCACTAATGTATTAATGAAACAGATAGGTGGGAGGGCGTACAGGCTGTCACTAATGTATTAATGAAACAGATAGGTGGGAGGGCGTACAGGCTGTCACTAATGTATTAATGAAACAGATAGGTGGGAGGGCGTACAGGCTGTCACTAATGTATTAATGAAACAGATAGGTGGGAGGGCGTACAGGCTGTCACTAATTAATTAATGAAACAGATGGGTGGGAGGGCGTACAGGCGGTCACTAATGTATTAATGAAACAGATAGGTGGGAGGGCGTACAGGCTGTCACTAATGTATTAATGAAACAGATAGGTGGGAGGGCGTACAGGCTGTCACTAATGTATTAATGAAACAGATAGGTGGGAGGGCGTACAGGCTGTCACTAATGTATTAATGAAACAGATAGGTGGGAGGGCGTACAGGCTGTCACTAATGTATTAATGAAACAGATAGGTGGGAGGGCGTACAGGCTGTCACTAATTAATTAATGAAACAGATAGGTGGGAGGGCGTACAGGCGGTCACTAATGTATTAATGAAACAGATAGGTGGGAGGGCGTACAGGCTGTCACTAATGTATTAATGAAACAGATAGGTGGGAGGGCGTACAGGCTGTCACTAATTTATTAATGAAACAGATAGGTGGGAGGGCGTACAGGCTGTCACTAATTAATTAATGAAACAGATAGGTGGGAGGGCGTACAGGCGGTCACTAATGTATTAATGAAACAGATAGGTGGGAGGGCGTACAGGCTGTCACTAATGTATTAATGAAACAGATAGGTGGGAGGGCGTACAGGCTGTCACTAATGTATTAATGAAACAGATAGGTGGGAGGGCGTACAGGCTGTCACTAATTTATTAATGAAACAGATAGGTGGGAGGGCGTACAGGCTGTCACTAATTTATTAATGAAACAGATAGGTGGGAGGGCGTACAGGCTGTCACTAATTTATTAATGAAACAGATAGGTGGGAGTGCGTACAGGCTGTCACTAATTAATTAATGAAACAGATAGGTGGGAGGGCGTACAGGCTGTCACTAATTAATTAATGAATTAGATAGGTGGGAGGGCGTACAGGCTGTCACTAATTAATTAATGAAACAGATAGGTGGGAGGGCGTACAGGCTGTCACTAATTTATTAATGAACCAGATAGGTGGGAGGGCGTACAGGCTGTCACTAATGTATTAATGAAACAGATAGGTGGGAGGGCGTACAGGCTGTCACTAATTAATTAATGAAACAGATAGGTGGGAGGGCGTACAGGCTGTCACTAATTAATTAATGAAACAGATAGGTGGGAGGGCGTACAGGCTGTCACTAATTAATTAATGAAACAGATAGGTGGGAGGGCGTACAGGCTGTCACTAATTAATTAATGAAACAGATAGGTGGGAGGGCGTACAGGCTGTCACTAATGTATTAATGAAACAGAGAGGTGGGAGGGCGTACAGGCTGTCACTAATGTATTAATGAAACAGATAGGTGGGAGGGCGTACAGGCTGTCACTAATGTATTAATGAAACAGAGAGGTGGGAGGGCGTACAGGCTGTCACTAATGTATTAATGAACCAGATAGGTGGGAGGGCATACAGGCTGTCACTAATGTATTAATGAAACAGAGAGGTGGGAGGGCGTACAGGCTGTCACTAATTTGCCTAAATAGTCATGGAAACACTTCAATCACTTCAGTTTTATTCGACACAGAGGTTTTTGCAAAAACAAATGTTTTGTATGTGTGACTTCATTACATCCAGCAGTTTTTATCGACACCAGATAGTTCAATGGAAACTCACCATAGCAGGCAATTGTCGCATCTATTTTCTATGCAAACATTCAAAAAAAAAAAAAGGGTTTGAAAACAAAGCTATTAAGGTGAAGTCTTACAGCTGAAATGGTACCACAGTCCACCGGGGGGGGGGGGGGGGGGCGTAGCGTAACGGACTCTGTACCATGTTGGAATGAAGCCATATACTTTAACTTACAAAGTATTGCATCAAAAACGTGGGATTTCTCCTGAGACTAGCCATCTTCTATCACATGACATCAAACACAAGATTATCTTGATTGTCAACACAGAAAATGTGTTCACTAACTACTGCAATCGATATAAAATATGACCTGTTTGGAGATGGACAACACTGCACATTGTCCTAAACACTAATGCTTTAACCCTCTATAGAGCGTCTTCCACCTGTCTGGCAGGGGAGATCAATAGACCGACTGGATCCAGGGGAGGGGATCAGTCTGGCAGGGGACATCAACAGACCGACTGGATCCAGGGGAGGGGATCAGTCTGGCAGGGGACATCAACAGACCGACTGGATCCAGGGGAGGGGATCAGTCTGGCAGGGGACATCAACAGACCGACTGGATCCAGGGGAGGGGATCAGTCTGGCAGGGGACATCAACAGACCGACTGGATCCAGGGGAGGGGATCAGTCTGGCAGGGGACATCAACAGACCGACTGGATCCAGGGGAGGGGATCAGTCTGGCAGGGGACATCAACAGACCGACTGGATCCAGGGGAGGGGATCAGTCTGGCAGGGGACATCAACAGACCGACTGGATCCAGGGGAGGGGATCAGTCTGGCAGGGGACATCAATAGACCGACTGGATCCAGGGGAGGGGATCAGTCTGGCAGGGGACATCAACAGACCGACTGGATCCAGGGGAGGGGATCAGTCTGGCAGGGGACATCAACAGACCGACTGGATCCAGGGGAGGGGATCAGTCTGGCAGGGGACATCAATAGACCGACTGGATCCAGGGGAGGGGATCAGTCTGGCAGGGGACATCAACAGACCGACTGGATCCAGGGGAGGGGATCAGTCTGGCAGGGGACATCAACAGACCGACTGGATCCAGGGGAGGGGATCAGTCTGGCAGGGGACATCAACAGACCGACTGGATCCAGGGGAGGGGATCAGTCTGGCAGGGGACATCAACAGACCGACTGGATCCAGGGGAGGGGATCAGTCTGGCAGGGGACATCAACAGACCGACTGGATCCAGGGGAGGGGATCAGTCTGGCAGGGGACATCAACAGACCGACTGGATCCAGGGGAGGGGATCAGTCTGGCAGGGGACATCAACAGACCGACTGGATCCAGGGGAGGGGATCAGTCTGGCAGGGGAGATCAATAGACCGACTGGATCCAGGGGAGGGGATCAGTCTGGCAGGGGACATCAATAGACCGACTGGATCCAGGGGAGGGGATCAGTCTGGCAGGGGACATCAATAGACCGACTGGATCCAGGGGAGGGGATCAGTCTGGCAGGGGACATCAACAGACCGACTGGATCCAGGGGAGGGGATCAGTCTGGCAGGGGAGATCAACAGACCGACTGAATCCAGGGGAGGGGATCAGTCTGGCAGGGGACATCAATAGACCGACTGGATCCAGGGGAGGGGATCAGTCTGGCAGGGGAGATCAACAGACCGACTGAATCCAGGGGAGGGGATCACAGCACAGACTAACTGACGGGAAGGAATGGTCAACGTTGTAACAATCAATAAACTCTTAACTTAAACTTCATATATTCTTAAGGAAATATAATGCAAATACTGTGAAATAAAATGTAATATATTTATATTGTATACAAGCAGACTCTAACATGTATACTCCACATCTTAAATAGCATTTACATATATGATTCATTTGCAATTATTAACTTTGACAAAAATTATAATAATCAGAATTATATAGGTAATATTACAAATTCTATCAAATATGGAAGCTTTAAAAAGGAAAAAATGAAGACATTTATAGGCTCATCCTTTCGGCCGACTGGTCTGGGCAGCAGAGGGAGGTCAGGGGTCAGGGGTCAGGGGTCAGGGTATAGCAGCTCTCTACAGAGCAGTCTCTTTCAAGTCATTGAGATTTGGAATGCGTGAGCGTGAGGGCCGTCCGAACCCGTGTCCATTCTGGCCCCCCTTGCCTTCCTTCCCTCCATGTTGCTCGGGGTAAGGGTTTCCCTCAGCTCTGCCCAGGGCCGAGGTGTGCCAGCTGGACTCCATCTGACTAGGGAGGGGGTAGGCGGCCTGCCTGCTCTTCAGCTGAGGGGTGCTGGAGCCTGCGTGGCTCCGACCGGGACCCTCGCTGAACCCCGCTTTAGCTGAGGTGGGGTTGGGCAGGGGCTGGAAGCGCATATCAGATGGAGCCGTTTGATTGGAGGAGGAGGAGAGGTGAAGGAGCTTGCGTAGAGACTTGAGAGGCTGGCTCTGAGGGGTAAGAATACGCAATAAAACAAACATATCTGTCCAATATATGATACAGTGTTATGGAGTTATTTGTCTGTCATGTTTTAGTAGCAGATGCTACCTCAGTAGAGTTGTGAAACAACAGTGGAATGCTAGAGTTAGCTGGAGCTCTGGAAATAACTGATCTGTCTAAATAGACAGCTGTTGCCAGAAACACCCACCTACACACCTAACCCTAACCAGAAAACCAACACCCACCTACACACCTAACCAGAAAACCAACACCCACCTACACACCTAACCCTAACCAGAAAACCAACACCCACCCACACACCTAACCCTAACCAGAAAACCAACACCCACCTACACACCTAACCAGAAAACCAACACCCACCTACACACCTAACCCTAACCAGAAAACCAACACCCACCCACACACCTAACCAGAAAACCAACACCCACCCACACACCTAACCAGAAAACCAACACCCACCCACACACCTAACCAGAAAACCAACACACACCTAACCAGAAAACCAACACCCACCTACACACCTAACCCTAACCAGAAAACCAACACCCACCTACACACCTAACCAGAAAACCAACACCCACCTACACACCTAACCCTAACCAGAAAACCAACACCCACCCACACACCTAACCCTAACCAGAAAACCAACACCCACCTACACACCTAACCAGAAAACCAACACCCACCTACACACCTAACCCTAACTAGAAAACCAACACCCACCCACACACCTAACCCTAACCAGAAAACCAACACCCACCCACACACCTAACCAGAAAACCAACACCCACCCACACACCTAACCAGAAAACCAACACCCACCCACACACCTAACCAGAAAACCAACACCCACCCACACACCTAACCAGAAAACCAACACCCACCTACACACCTAACCCTAACCAGAAAACCAACACCCACCTACACACCTAACCAGAAAACCAACACCCACCTACACACCTAACCCTAACCAGAAAACCAACACCCACCCACACACCTAACCCTAACCAGAAAACCAACACCCACCTACACACCTAACCCTAACCAGAAAACCAACACCCACCCACACACCTAACCCTAACCAGAAAACCAACACCCACCTACACACCTAACCAGAAAACCAACACCCACCTACACACCTAACCCTAACCAGAAAACCAACACCCACCTACACACCTAACCAGAAAACCAACACCCACCTACACACCTAACCCTAACCCTAACCAGAAAACCAACACCCACCTACACACCTAACCAGAAAACCAACACCCACCTACACACCTAACCCTAACCAGAAAACCAACACCCACCTACACACCTAACCCTAACCAGAAAACCAACACCCACCTACACACCTAACCCTAACCAGAAAACCAACACCCACCTACACACCTAACCCTAACCAGAAAACCAACACCCACCTACACACCTAACCAGAAAACCAACACCCACCTACACACCTAACCCTAACCAGAAAACCAACACCCACCCACACACCTAGCCCTAACCAGAAAACCAACACCCACCTACACACCTAACCCTAACCAGAAAACCAACACCCACCCACACACCTAACCCTAACCAGAAAACCAACACCCACCTACACACCTAACCAGAAAACCAACACCCACCTACACACCTAACCCTAACCAGAAAACCAACACCCACCTACACACCTAACCAGAAAACCAACACCCACCTACACACCTAACCCTAACCAGAAAACCAACACCCACCTACACACCTAACCAGAAAACCAACACCCACCTACACACCTAACCCTAACCAGAAAACCAACACCCACCTACACACCTAACCCTAACCAGAAAACCAACACCCACCTACACACCTAACCCTAACCAGAAAACCAACACCCACCTACACACCTAACCCTAACCAGAAAACCAACACCCACCTACACACCTAACCAGAAAACCAACACCCACCTACACACCTAACCCTAACCAGAAAACCAACACCCACCCACACACCTAGCCCTAACCAGAAAACCAACACCCACCTACACACCTAACCCTAACCAGAAAACCAACACCCACCCACACACCTAACCCTAACCAGAAAACCAACACCCACCTACACACCTAACCAGAAAACCAACACCCACCTACACACCTAACCCTAACCAGAAAACCAACACCCACCTACACACCTAACCAGAAAACCAACACCCACCTACACACCTAACCCTAACCAGAAAACCAACACCCACCTACACACCTAACCAGAAAACCAACACCCACCTACACACCTAACCCTAACCAGAAAACCAACACCCACCTACACACCTAACCAGAAAACCAACACCCACCTACACACCTAACCCTAACCAGAAAACCAACACCCACCTACACACCTAACCAGAAAACCAACACCCACCTACACACCTAACCCACCCACTGCCCTGTAAGGCTGTAAATCCTCCAGTATTCTCCATGCCAGACTCATAGCATTCAGACTTCATTTCAACATGAACTATCTAGAAAAAGATCCATGAGGCAGTTGACATTGCTCAGGATATGGGTTAGGGCGGGGTGCGGGTTTAAGGGTCAGGGTTTACCACAGACGGAAGAGGAAGTGAGACATCCCACTCGCTGTTTGTTTCTGGTTCATATACAGTCAATACAGTATAAAAAAATAAAAATAAAATGCACTCACTAACTGTAAGTCGCTCTGGATAAGAGCATCTGCTAAATGACTAAAATGTAAAAAAATTATAAAATGTAAAAATGTAATGAACTAAGCAGACCAGACCCAGCTGCTATCGCATTGGTGTCTATGAGAGCCACGCCGCTAAGTAGACCGAAACTGACGGCTTGAGTGAACTATCTTCATTTATCCACCATCTTTGGCTTTACCTGACAGTGTGCATCAGATATTTTTTCTGATGGCCAGTTTCTCTCCCGTGATTGGTCTCTGTCTCTCTCCCGTGATTGGTCCCGCTCCTGGTTCCGGTGGTGGCTGCTCTGATGACCCGATGACCGGGCGGACTTCTGGACGACCATGTGATCCGCCCCATCACCTGGGACCTATTACCACACAGAGGTCAGAGGTTAAATGTCACCACTCAGCCCAGAACCCCAGAACATCCCCCCTGCAACCCCAGAACATCCCCCCTGCAACCCCAGAACATCCCCCCTGCAACCCCAGAACATCCCCCCTGCAACCCCAGAACAGAGGAGCCTCTGTCTGTCTGTCTGTCTGTCTGTCTGTCTGTCTGTCTGTCTGTCTGTCTGTCTGTCTGTCTGTGTGTGTGTGTCTGGCTCCTACTGGTCATCCATCTCATATTGTCAAGAACAAGAAAACATAGAGAGGAGGCATCTAGTGGGTATTCTAGTATCAGAGGAGCATTGTCACCTTTTACTGATACGATCTGATGAGTTTGACATATTCATCATATCTATTGTATCATGCAGACCATATTCAACCTTCCACAGCTACCTGGGCTCTGTCTGCAGGAATAGACCTCTGTCTTCCCTTCCTGTGTATGTCTGTGTCTCCTGTGATAATGGGATGGATCCATTGTGTCTGCTCCTGGTGATTCATTTTAAAGAGTTACCATTATGCTACAAGGTGTGGGTTGGACTGCAATAGTCCCTAAAGACCGTGGCTAACCTCTGTTCTCTCTGTCTGTAGAACTGGAGGATATTCTGGCGTACAGCAGGGAAGATAATCTGGGGTAGAGCAGGGGGGATAATCTGGAGTAGAGCAGGGGGGATATTCTGGCGTATAGCAGGGAGGATAATCTGGGGTAGAGCAGGGAGGATAATCTGGGGTAGAGCAGGGGGGATAATCTGGAGTAGAGCAGGGGGGATATTCTGGCGTATAGCAGGGAGGATAATCTGGGGTAGAGCAGGGAGGATAATCTGGGGTAGAGCAGGGAAGATAATCTGGGGTAGAGCAGGGAGGATAATCTGGAGTAGAGCGGGGAGGATATTCTGGGGTACAGCAGGGAAGATAATCTGGGGTAGAGCAGGGAGGATAATCTGGGGTAGAGCAGGGGGGATAATCTGGAGTAGAGCAGGGGGGATATTCTGGGGTACAGCAGGGAAGATAATCTGGGGTAGAGCAGGGAGGATAATCTGGAGTAGAGCAGGGGGGATAATCTGGAGTAGAGCAGGGGGGATATTCTGGGGTACAGCAGGGAAGATAATCTGGGGTAGAGCAGGGAGGATAATCTGGAGTAGAGCAGGGAGGATATTCTGGGGTACAGCAGGGAAGATAATCTGGGGTAGAGAAGGGAGGATAATCTGGGGTAGAGCAGGGGGGATAATCTGGAGTAGAGCAGGGGGGATATTCTGGGGTACAGCAGGGAAGATAATCTGGGGTAGAGCAGGGAGGATAATCTGGAGTAGAGCAGGGAGGATATTCTGGGGTACAGCGGGGAAGATAATCTGGGGTAGAGCAGGGAGGATAATCTGGGGTAGAGCAGGGGGGATAATCTGGAGTAGAGCAGGGGGGATATTCTGGGGTAGAGCAGGGAGGATATTCTGGGGTAGAGCAGGGGGGATAATCTGGGGTAGAGCAGGGGGGAAATTCTGGGGTAGAGCAAGGGGGATATTCTGGGGTACAGCAGGGAGGATATTCTGGGGTACAGCAGGGAGGATATTCTGGGGTACAGCGGGGGGTTCATCTGGGGTAGAGAAGGGAGGATATTCTGGGGTAGAGCAGGGAGGATATTCTGGGATACAGCAGGGAGGATATTCTGGGGTAGAGCAGGGAGGATATTCTGGGGTAGAGCAGGGAGGATAATCTGGGATACAGCAGGGAGGATATTCTGGGGTAGAGCAGGGAGGATATTCTGGGGTAGAGCAGGGAGGATAATCTGGGATACAGCAGGGAGGATATTCTGGGGTAGAGCAGGGGGGATATTCTGGGGTAGAGCAGGGGGGATATTCTGGGGTAGAGCAGGGAGGATATTCTGGGGTAGAGCAGGGAGGATAATCTGGGATACAGCAGGGAGGATATTCTGGGGTAGAGCGGGGAGGATATTCTGGGGTACAGCAGGGAGGATATTCTGGGATACAGCAGGGAGGATATTCTGGGATACAGCAGGGAGGATATTCTGGGGTACAGCAGGGAGGATATTCTGGGATACAGCGGGGAGGATATTCTGGGGTAGAGCTGGGAGGATATTCTGGGGTAGAGCAGGGAGGATATTCTGGGGTACAGCAGGGAGGATATTCTGGGATACAGCAGGGAGGATATTCTGGGGTAGAGCTGGGAGGATATTCTGGGGTAGAGCAGGGAGGATATTCTGGGGTACAGCAGGGGGGATATTCTGGGATACAGCAGGGGGGATATTCTGGGGTAGAGCGGGGAAGATATTCTGGGGTACAGCAGGGGGGATATTCTGGGATACAGCAGGGGGGATATTCTGGGGTAGAATAGGGAGGATATTCTGGGGTACAGCAGGGGGGATATTCTGGGGTAGAGCAGGGGGGATTTCTGGGGTAGAGCAGGGAGGATATTCTGGGGTAGAGCAGGGAGGATAATCTGGGATACAGCGGGGAGGATATTCTGGGGTAGAGCTGGGAGGATATTCTGGGGTAGAGCAGGGGGGATATTCTGGGGTACAGCAGGGAGGATATTCTGGGGTACAGCAGGGGGGATATTCTGGGGTAGAGCAGGGGGGATATTCTGGGATAGAGCAGGGAGGATATTCTGGGGTACAGCAGGGGGGATATTCTGGGGTAGAGCGGGGAGGATATTCTGGGGTACAGCAGGGGGGATATTCTGGGGTAGAGCAGGGAGGATATTCTGGGGTACAGCAGGGGGGATATTCTGGGGTAGAGTGGGGAGGATATTCTGGGATACAGCGGGGAGGATATTCTGGAGTAGAGCAGGGAGGATATTCTGGGGTACAGCAGGGGGATATTCTGGGGTACAGCAGGGGGGATATTCTGGGGTACAACATGGGGGATATTATGGGATACAGCAGGGAGGATATTCTGGGGTAGAGCAGGGAGGATATTCTGGGGTAGAGCAGGGAGGATATTCTGGGGTACAGCAGGGGGGATAATCTGGGGTAGAGCAGGGGGGATAATTTGGATACAGCAGGGGGGATGTTCTGGGGTAGAGCGGGGAGGATATTCTGGGATACAGCGGGAAGGATATTCTGGGATAGAGCAGGGAGGATATTCTTGGGTAGAGCAAGGGGGATATTCTGGGGTAGAGCAGGGAGGATATTCTGGGGTACAGCAGGGAGGATATTCTGGGATACAGCGGGGAGGATATTCTAGGGTAGAGCGGGGAGGATATTCTGGGGTAGAGCAGGGAAGATATTCTGGGATACAGCAGGGAGGATATTCTGGGGTACAGCAGGGAGGATAGTCTGGGATACAGCAGGGAGGATATTCTGGGGTAGAGCGGGGAGGATATTCTGGGGTACAGCAGGGGGGATATTCTGGGGTACAGCAGGGGGGATATTCTGGGGTACAGCGGGGAGGATATTCTGGGGTAGAGCAGGGAGGATATTCTGGGGTACAACATGGGGATATTCTGGGGTACAGCAGGGGGGATATTCTGGGGTACAGCAGGGAGGATATTCTGGGATACAGCGGGGAGGATATTCTGGGATACAGCAGGGAGGATATTCTGGGGTAGAGCAGGGAGGATATTCTGGGGTACAACATGGGGATATTCTGGGGTAGAGCAGGGGGGATATTCTGGGGTAGAGCGGGGAGGATATTCTGGGATACAGCAGGTGGGATATTCTGGGATACAGCAGAGAGGATATTCTGGGATACAGCAGGGGGGATATTCTGTGATACAGCAGGGAGGATATTCTGGGGTAGAGCAGGGAGGATATTCTGGGGTAGAGCAGGGGGGATATTCTGTGATACAGCTGGGAGGATATTCTGGGGTAGAGCAGGGAGGATATTCTGGGGTAGAGCAGGGAGGATAATCTGGGGTAGAGCAGGGGGGATAATCTGGGATACAGCGGGGAGGATATTCTGGGGTAGAGCGGGGAGGATATTCTGGGGTACAGCAGGGAGGATAATCTGGGGTAGAGCGGGGAAGATATTCTGGGGTACAGCAGGGAGGATAATCTGGGGTAGAGCAGGGGGGATAATCTGGGATACAGCAGGGGGGATATTCTGGGGTAGAGCGGGGAAGATATTCTGGGGTAGAGCGGGGAGGATATTCTGGGGTACAGCAGGGAGGATAATCTGGGGTAGAGCAGGGGGGATAATCTGGGATACAGCAGGGAGGATATTCTGGGGTAGAGCGGGGAAGATATTCTGGGGTAGAGCGGGGAGGATATTCTGGGATACAGCACGGAGGATATTCTGGGGTAGAGCGGGGAGGATATTCTGGGGTACAGCAGGGAGGATAATCTGGGGTAGAGCAGGGGGGATAATCTGGGATACAGCAGGGGGGATATTCTGGGGTAGAGCGGGGAAGATATTCTGGGGTAGAGCGGGGAGGATATTCTGGGATACAGCACGGAGGATATTCTGGGGTAGAGCGGGGAGGATATTCTGGGGTACAGCAGGGAGGATAATCTGGGGTAGAGCAGGGGGGATAATCTGGGATACAGCAGGGGGGATATTCTGGGGTAGAGCGGGGAAGATATTCTGGGGTAGAGCGGGGAGGATATTCTGGGATACAGCACGGAGGATATTCTGGGGTAGAGCGGGGAGGATATTCTGGGGTACAGCAGGGAGGATATTCTGGGGTACAGCAGGGGGGATATTCTGGGGTAGAGCGGGGAGGATATTCTGGGGTACAGCAGGGGGGATATTCTGGGGTAGAGCGGGGAGGATAGGGTTAGTGATGTGATTAAAGTACACTATAAGAGTACGCTATAGGTCTACATACTAATCTCCCTGATGACATCGTGGTTGATCACTTGATGGATCTGGTTGGTTCTAGTTTCATAATGATCATAATGATTAGAGACCAGACAGGAGGAGATGAATTACAGAGAGGAGAGGAGACACCATGGGGTTAGACTAGTACTGTAGAGAGGAGAGGAGACACCATGGGGTTAGACTAGTACTGTAGAGAGGAGAGGAGACACCATGGGGTTAGACTAGTACTGTAGAGAGGAGACACCATGGGGTTAGACTAGTACTGTAGAGAGGAGACACCATGGGGTTAGACTAGTACTGTAGAGAGGAGAGGAGACACCATGGGGTTAGACTAGTACTGTAGAGAGGAGACACCATGGGGTTAGACTAGTACTGTAGAGAGGAGAGGAGACACCATGGGGTTAGACTAGTACTGTAGAGAGGAGAGGAGACACCATGGGGTTAGACTAGTACTGTAGAGAGGAGAGGAGACACCATGGGGTTAGACTAGTACTGTAGAGAGGAGAGGAGACACCATGGGGTTAGACTAGTACTGTAGAGAGGAGAGGAGACACCATGGGGTTAGACTAGTACTGTAGAGAGGAGAGGAGACACCATGGGGTTAGACTAGTACTGTAGAGAGGAGAGGAGACACCATGGGGTTAGACTAGTACTGTAGAGAGGAGAGGAGACACCATGGGGTTAGACTAGTACTGTAGAGAGGAGAGGAGACACCATGGGGTTAGACTAGTACTGTAGAGAGGAGAGGAGACACCATGGGGTTAGACTAGTACTGTAGAGAGGAGACACCATGGGGTTAGACTAGTACTGTAGAGAGGAGAGGAGACACCATGGGGTTAGACTAGTACTGTAGAGAGGAGAGGAGACACCATGGGGTTAGACTAGTACTGTAGAGAGGAGAGGAGACACCATGGGGTTAGACTAGTACTGTAGAGAGGAGAGGAGACACCATGGGGTTAGACTAGTACTGTAGAGAGGAGAGGAGACACCATAGGGTTAGACTAGTACTGTAGAGAGGAGAGGAGACACCATGGGGTTAGACTAGTACTGTAGAGAGGAGAGGAGACACCATGGGGTTAGACTAGTACTGTAGAGAGGAGAGGAGACACCATGGGGTTAGACTAGTACTGTAGAGAGGAGAGGAGACACCATGGGGTTAGACTAGTACTGTAGAGAGGAGAGGAGACACCATGGGGTTAGACTAGTACTGTAGAGAGGGAGAGGAGACACCATGGGGTTAGACTAGTACTGTAGAGAGGAGAGGAGACACCATGGGGTTAGACTAGTACTGTAGAGAGGAGAGGAGACACCCATGGGGTTAGACTAGTACTGTAGAGAGGAGAGGAGACACCATGGGGTTAGACTAGTACTGTAGAGAGGAGAGGAGACACCATGGGGTTAGACTAGTACTGTAGAGAGGAGAGGAGACACCATGGGGTTAGACTAGTACTGTAGAGAGGAGAGGAGACACCATGGGGTTAGACTAGTACTGTAGAGAGGAGAGGAGACACCATGGGGTTAGACTAGTACTGTAGAGAGGAGAGGAGACACCATGGGGTTAGACTAGTACTGTAGAGAGGAGAGGAGACACCATGGGGTTAGACTAGTACTGTAGAGAGGAGAGGAGACACCATGGGGTTAGACTAGTACTGTAGAGAGGAGAGGGACACCATGGGTTAGACTAGTACTGTAGAGAGGAGAGAGACACCATGGGGTTAGACTAGTACTGTAGAGAGGAGAGGAGACACCATGGGTTAGACTAGTACTGTAGAGAGGAGAGGAGACACCATGGGGTTAGACTAGTACTGTAAGAGAGAGGAGACACCATGGGGTTAGACTAGTACTGTAGAGAGGAGAGGAGACACCATGGGGGGTTAGACTAGTACTGTAGAGAGGAGAGGAGACACCATGGGGTTAGACTAGTACTGTAGAGAGGAGAGGAGACACCATGGGGTTAGACTAGTACTGTAGAGAGGAGAGGAGACACCATGGGGTTAGACTAGTACTGTAGAGAGGAGAGGAGACACCATGGGGTTAGACTAGTACTGTAGAGAGGAGAGGAGACACCATGGGGTTAGACTAGTACTGTAGAGAGGAGAGGAGACACCATGGGGTTAGACTAGTACTGTAGAGAGGAGAGGAGACACCATGGGGTTAGACTAGTACTGTAGAGAGGAGAGGAGACACCATAGGGTTAGACTAGTACTGTAGAGAGGAGAGGAGACACCATGGGGTTAGACTAGTACTGTAGAGAGGAGAGGAGACACCATGGGGTTAGACTAGTACTGTAGAGAGGAGAGGAGACACCATGGGGTTAGACTAGTACTGTAGAGAGGAGAGGAGACACCATGGGGTTAGACTAGTACTGTAGAGAGGAGAGGAGACACCATGGGGTTAGACTAGTACTGTAGAGAGGAGAGGAGACACCATGGGGTTAGACTAGTACTGTAGAGAGGAGAGGAGGACACCATGGGGTTAGACTAGTACTGTAGAGAGGAGAGGAGACACCATGGGGTTAGACTAGTACTGTAGAGAGGAGAGGAGACACCATGGGGTTAGACTAGTACTGTAGAGAGGAGAGGAGACACCATGGGGTTAGACTAGTACTGTAGAGAGGAGAGGAGACACCATGGGTTAGACTAGTACTGTAGAGAGGAGAGGAGACACCATGGGGTTAGACTAGTACTGTAGAGAGGAGAGGAGACACCATGGGGTTAGACTAGTACTGTAGAGAGGAGAGGAGACACCATGGGGTTAGACTAGTACTGTAGAGAGGAGAGGAGACACCATGGGGTTAGACTAGTACTGTAGAGAGGAGAGGAGACACCATGGGGTTAGACTAGTACTGTAGAGAGGAGAGGAGACACCATGGGGTTAGACTAGTACTCGTAGAGAGGAGAGGAGACACCATGGGGTTAGACTAGTACTGTAGAGAGGAGAGGAGACACCATGGGGTTAGACTAGCTACTGTAGAGAGGAGAGGAGACACATGGGGTTAGACTAGTACTGTAGAGAGGAGAGGAGACACCATGGGGTTAGACTAGTACTGTAGAGAGGAGAGGAGACACCATGGGGTTAGACTAGTACTGTAGAGAGGAGAGGAGACACCATGGGGTTAGACTAGTACTGTAGAGAGGAGAGGAGACACCATGGGGTTAGACTAGTACTGTAGAGAGGAGAGGAGACACCATGGGGTTAGACTAGTACTGTAGAGAGGAGAGGAGACACCATGGGGTTAGACTAGTACTGTAGAGAGGAGAGGAGACACCATGGGGTTAGACTAGTACTGTAGAGAGGAGAGGAGACAACCATGGGGTTAGACTAGTACTGTAGAGAGGAGAGGAGACACCATGGGGTTAGACTAGTACTGTAGAGAGGAGAGGAGACACCATGGGGTTAGACTAGTACTGTAGAGAGGAGAGGAGACACCATGGGGGTTAGACTAGTACTGTAGAGAGGAGAGGAGACACCATGGGGTTAGACTAGTACTGTAGAGAGGAGAGGAGACACCATGGGGTTAGACTAGTACTGTAGAGAGGAGAGGAGACACCATGGGGTTAGACTAGTACTGTAGAGAGGAGAGGAGAGACACCATGGGGTTAGACTAGTACTGTAGAGAGGAGAGGAGACACCATGGGTTAGACTAGTACTGTAGAGAGGAGAGGAGACACCATGGGGGTTAGACTAGTACTGTAGAGAGGAGAGGAGACACCATGGGGTTAGACTAGTACTGTAGAGAGGAGAGGAGACACCATGGGGTTAGACTAGTACTGTAGAGAGGAGAGGAGACACCATGGGGTTAGACTAGTACTGTAGAGAGGAGAGGAGACACCATGGGGTTAGACTAGTACTGTAGAGAGGAGAGGAGACACCATGGGGTTAGACTAGTACTGTAGAGAGGAGAGAGACACCATGGGGTTAGACTAGTACTGTAGAGAGGAGAGGAGACAACCATGGGGTTAGACTAGTACTGTAGAGAGGAGAGGAGACACCATGGGGTTAGACTAGTACTGTAGAGAGGAGAGGAGACACCATGGGGTTAGACTAGTACTGTAGAGAGGAGAGGAGACACCATGGGGTTAGACTAGTACTGTAGAGAGGAGAGGAGACACCATGGGGTTAGACTAGTACTGTAGAGAGGAGAGGAGACACCATGGGGTTAGACTAGTACTGTAGAGAGGAGAGGAGACACCATGGGGTTAGACTAGTACTGTAGAGAGGAGAGAGACCACCATGGGGTTAGACTAGTACTGTAGAGAGGAGAGGAGACACATGGGGTTAGACTAGTACTGTAGAGAGGAGAGGAGACACCATGGGGTTAGACTAGTACTGTAGAGAGGAGAGGAGACACCATGGGGTTAGACTAGTACTGTAGAGAGGAGAGGAGGACACCATGGGGTTAGACTAGTACTGTAGAGAGGAGAGGAGACACCATGGGGTTAGACTAGTACTGTAGAGAGGAGAGGAGACACCATGGGGTTAGACTAGTACTGTAGAGAGGAGAGGAGACACCATGGGGTTAGACTAGTACTGTAGAGAGGAGAGGAGACACCATGGGGGTTAGACTAGTACTGTAGAGAGGAGAGGAGACACCATGGGGTTAGACTAGTACTGTAGAGAGGAGAGGAGACACCATGGGGTTAGACTAGTACTGTAGAGAGGAGAGGAGACACCATGGGGTTAGACTAGTACTGTAGAGAGGAGAGGAGACACCATGGGGTTAGACTAGTACTGTAGAGAGGAGAGGAGACACCATGGGGTTAGACTAGTACTGTAGAGAGGAGAGGAGACACCATGGGGTTAGACTAGTACTGTAGAGAGGAGAGGAGACACCATGGGGTTAGACTAGTACTGTAGAGAGGAGAGGAGACACCATGGGGTTAGACTAGTACTGTAGAGAGGAGAGGAGACACCATGGGGTTAGACTAGTACTGTAGAGAGGAGAGGAGACACCATGGGGTTAGACTAGTACTGTAGAGAGGAGAGGAGACACCATGGGGTTAGACTAGTACTGTAGAGAGGAGAGGAGACACCATGGGTTAGACTAGTACTGTAGAGAGGAGAGGAGACACCATGGGGTTAGACTAGTACTGTAGAGAGGAGAGGAGACACCATGGGGTTAGACTAGTACTGTAGAGAGGAGAGGAGACACCATGGGGTTAGACTAGTACTGTAGAGAGGAGAGGAGACACCATGGGGTTAGACTAGTACTGTAGAGAGGAGAGGAGACACCATGGGGTTAGACTAGTACTGTAGAGAGGAGAGGAGACACCATGGGGGTTAGACTAGTACTGTAGAGAGGAGAGGAGACACCATGGGTTAGACTAGTACTGTAGAGAGGAGAGGAGACACCATGGGGTTAGACTAGTACTGTAGAGAGGAGAGGAGACACCATGGGGTTAGACTAGTACTGTAGAGAGGAGAGGAGACACCATGGGGTTAGACTAGTACTGTAGAGAGGAGAGGAGACACCATGGGGTTAGACTAGTACTGTAGAGAGGAGAGGAGACACCATGGGGTTAGACTAGTACTGTAGAGAGGAGAGGAGACACCATGGGGTTAGACTAGTACTGTAGAACGAGGAGAGGAGACACCATGGGGTTAGACTAGTACTGTAGAGAGGAGAGGAGACACCATGGGGTTAGACTAGTACTGTAGAGAGGAGAGGAGACACCATGGGGTTAGACTAGTACTGTAGAGAGGAGAGGAGACACCATGGGGTTAGACTAGTACTGTAGAGAGGAGAGGAGACACCATGGGGTTAGACTAGTACTGTAGAGAGGAGAGGAGACACCATGGGGTTAGACTAGTACTGTAGAGAGGAGAGGAGACACCATGGGGTTAGACTAGTACTGTAGAGAGGAGAGGAGACACCATGGGGTTAGACTAGTACTGTAGAGAGGAGAGGAGACACCATGGGGTTAGACTAGTACTGTAGAGAGGAGAAGGAGGACACCATGGGTTATAGACTAGTACTGTAGAGAGGAGAGGAGACACCATGGGGTTAGACTAGTACTGTAGAGAGGAGAGGAGACACCATGGGTTAGACTAGTACTGTAGAGAGGAGAGGAGACACCATGGGGTTAGACTAGTACTGTAGAGAGGAGAGGAGACACCATGGGGTTAGACTAGTACTGTAGAGGGGAGACACATGGGGTTAGACTAGTACTGTAGAGAGGAGAGGAGACACCATGGGGTTAGACTAGTACTGTAGAGAGGAGAGGAGACACCATGGGGTTAGACTAGTACTGTAGAGAGGAGAGGAGACACCATGGGGTTAGACTAGTACTGTAGAGAGGAGAGGAGACACCATGGGGTTAGACTAGTACTGTAGAGAGGAGAGGAGACACCATGGGGTTAGACTAGTACTGTAGAGAGGAGAGGAGACACCATGGGGTTAGACTAGTACTGTAGAGAGGAGAGGAGACACCATGGGGTTAGACTAGTACTGTAGCAGAGGAGAGGAGACACCATGGGGTTAGACTAGTACTGTAGAGAGGAGAGGAGACACCATGGGGTTAGACTAGTACTGTAGAGAGGAGAGGAGACACCATGGGGTTAGACTAGTACTGTAGAGAGGAGAGGAGACACCATGGGGTTAGACTAGTACTGTAGAGAGGAGAGGAGACACCATGGGGTTAGACTAGTACTGTAGAGAGGAGAGGAGACACCATGGGGTTAGACTAGTACTGTAGAGAGGAGAGGAGACACCATGGGGTTAGACTAGTACTGTAGAGAGAGGACACCATGGGTTAGACTAGTACTGTAGAGAGGAGAGGAGACACCATGGGGTTAGACTAGTACTGTAGAGAGGAGAGGAGACACCATGGGGTTAGACTAGTACTGTAGAGAGGAGAGGAGACACCATGGGGTTAGACTAGTACTGTAGAGAGGAGAGGAGACACCATGGGGTTAGACTAGTACTGTAGAGAGGAGAGGAGACACCATGGGGTTAGACTAGTACTGTAGAGAGGAGAGGAGACACCATGGGGTTAGACTAGTACTGTAGAGAGGAGAGGAGACACCATGGGGTTAGACTAGTACTGTAGAGAGGAGAGGAGACACCATGGGGTTAGACTAGTACTGTAGAGAGGAGAGGAGACACCATGGGGTTAGACTAGTACTGTAGAGAGGAGAGGAGACACCATGGGGTTAGACTAGTACTGTAGAGAGGAGAGGAGACACCATGGGGTTAGACTAGTACTGTAGAGAGGGAGAGGAGACACCATGGGGTTAGACTAGTACTGTAGAGAGGAGAGGAGACACCATGGGTTAGACTAGTACTGTAGAGAGGAGAGGAGACACCATGGGTTAGACTAGTACTGTAGAGAGGAGAGGAGACACCATGGGGTTAGACTAGTACTGTAGAGAGGAGAGGAGACACCATGGGGTTAGACTAGTACTGTAGAGAGGAGAGGAGACACCATGGGGTTAGACTAGTACTGTAGAGAGGAGAGGAGACACCATGGGGTTAGACTAGTACTGTAGAGAGGAGAGGAGACACCATGGGGTTAGACTAGTACTGTAGAGAGGAGAGGAGACACCATGGGGTTAGACTAGTACTGTAGAGAGGAGAGGAGACACCATGGGGTTAGACTAGTACTGTAGAGAGGAGAGGAGACACCATGGGGTTAGACTAGTACTGTAGAGAGGAGAGGAGACACCATGGGGTTAGACTAGTACTGTAGAGAGGAGAGGAGACACCATGGGGTTAGACTAGTACTGTAGAGAGGAGAGGAGACACCATGGGGTTAGACTAGTACTGTAGAGAGGAGAGGAGACACATGGGGTTAGACTAGTACTGTAGAGAGGAGAGGAGACACCATGGGGTTAGACTAGTACTGTAGAGAGGAGAGGAGACACCATTGGGTTAGACTAGTACTGTAGAGAGGAGAGGAGACACCATGGGGTTAGACTAGTACTGTAGAGAGGAGAGGAGACACCATGGGGTTAGACTAGTACTGTAGAGAGGAGAGGAGACACCATGGGGTTAGACTAGTACTGTAGAGAGGAGAGGAGACACCATGGGGTTAGACTAGTACTGTAGAGAGGAGAGGAGACACCATGGGGTTAGACTAGTACTGTAGAGAGGAGAGGAGACACCATGGGGTTAGACTAGTACTGTAGAGAGGAGAGGAGACACCATGGGGTTAGACTAGTACTGTAGAGAGGAGAGGAGACACCATGGGGTTAGACTAGTACTGTAGAGAGGAGAGGAGACACCATGGGGTTAGACTAGTACTGTAGAGAGGAGAGGAGACACCATAGGGTTAGACTAGTACTGTAGAGAGGGAGAGGAGACACCATGGGGTTAGACTAGTACTGTAGAGAGGAGAGGAGACACCATGGGGTTAGACTAGTACTGTAGAGAGAGGAGACACCATGGGGTTAGACTAGTACTGTAGAGGAGAGGAGACACCATGGGGTTAGACTAGTACTGTAGAGAGGAGAGGAGACACCATGGGGTTAGACTAGTACTGTAGAGAGGAGAGGAGACACCATGGGGTTAGACTAGTACTGTAGAGAGGAGAGGAGACACCATGGGGTTAGACTAGTACTGTAGAGAGGAGAGGAGACACCATGGGGTTAGACTAGTACTGTAGAGAGGAGAGGAGACACCATGGGGTTAGACTAGTACTGTAGAGAGGAGAGGAGACACCATGGGGTTAGACTAGTACTGTAGAGAGGAGAGGAGACACCATGGGGTTAGACTAGTACTGTAGAGAGGAGAGGAGACACCATGGGGTTAGACTAGTACTGTAGAGAGGAGAGGAGACACCATGGGGTTAGACTAGTACTGTAGAGAGGAGAGGAGACACCATGGGGTTAGACTAGTACTGTAGAGAGGAGAGGAGACACCATGGGGTTAGACTAGTACTGTAGAGAGGAGAGGAGACACCATGGGGTTAGACTAGTACTGTAGAGAGGAGAGGAGACACCATGGGGTTAGACTAGTACTGTAGAGAGGAGAGGAGACACCATGGGGTTAGACTAGTACTGTAGAGAGGAGAGGAGACACCATGGGGTTAGACTAGTACTGTAGAGAGGAGAGGAGACACCATGGGTTAGACTAGTACTGTAGAGAGGAGAGGAGACACCATGGGGTTAGACTAGTACTGTAGAGAGGAGAGGAGACACCATGGGGTTAGACTAGTACTGTAGAGAGGAGAGGAGACACCATGGGGTTAGACTAGTACTGTAGAGAGGAGAGGAGACACCATGGGGTTAGACTAGTACTGTAGAGAGGAGAGGAGACACCATGGGGTTAGACTAGTACTGTAGAGAGGAGAGGAGACACCATGGGGTTAGACTAGTACTGTAGAGAGGAGAGGAGACACCATGGGGTTAGACTAGTACTGTAGAGAGGAGAGGAGACACCATGGGGTTAGACTAGTACTGTAGAGAGGAGAGGAGACACCATGGGGTTAGACTAGTACTGTAGAGAGGAGAGGAGACACCATGGGGTTAGACTAGTACTGTAGAGAGGAGAGGAGACACCATGGGGTTAGACTAGTACTGTAGAGAGGAGAGGAGACACCATGGGGTTAGACTAGTACTGTAGAGAGGAGAGGAGACACCATGGGGTTAGACTAGTACTGTAGAGAGGAGAGGAGACACCATGGGGTTAGACTAGTACTGTAGAGAGGAGAGGAGACACCATGGGGTTAGACTAGTACTGTAGAGAGGAGAGGAGACACCATGGGGTTAGACTAGTACTGTAGAGAGGAGAGGAGACACCATGGGGTTAGACTAGTACTGTAGAGAGGAGAGGAGACACCATGGGGTTAGACTAGTACTGTAGAGAGGAGAGGAGACACCATGGGGTTAGACTAGTACTGTAGAGAGGAGAGGAGACACCATGGGGTTAGACTAGTACTGTAGAGAGGAGAGGAGACACCATGGGGTTAGACTAGTACTGTAGAGAGGAGAGGAGACACCATGGGGTTAGACTAGTACTGTAGAGAGGAGAGGAGACACCATGGGGTTAGACTAGTACTGTAGAGAGGAGAGGAGACACCATGGGGTTAGACTAGTACTGTAGAGAGGAGAGGAGACACCATGGGGTTAGACTAGTACTGTAGAGAGGAGAGGAGACACCATGGGTTAGACTAGTACTGTAGAGAGGAGAGAGACACCATGGGGTTAGACTAGTACTGTAGAGAGGAGAGGAGACACCATGGGGTTAGACTAGTACTGTAGAGAGGAGAGGAGACACCATGGGGTTAGACTAGTACTGTAGAGAGGAGAGGAGACACCATGGGGTTAGACTAGTACTGTAGAGAGGAGAGGAGACACCATGGGGTTAGACTAGTACTGTAGAGAGGAGAGGAGACACCATGGGGTTAGACTAGTACTGTAGAGAGGAGAGGAGACACCATGGGGTTAGACTAGTACTGTAGAGAGGAGAGGAGACACCATGGGGTTAGACTAGTACTGTAGAGAGGAGAGGAGACACCATGGGGTTAGACTAGTACTGTAGAGAGGAGAGGAGACCACCATGGGGTTAGACTAGTACTGTAGAGAGGAGAGGAGACACCATGGGGTTAGACTAGTACTGTAGAGAGGAGAGGACACCATGGGTTAGACTAGTACTGTAGAGAGGAGAGGAGACACCATGGGTTAGACTAGTACTGTAGAGAGGAGAGGAGACACCATGGGGTTAGACTAGTACTGTAGAGAGGAGAGGAGACACCA
Source organism: Coregonus lavaretus (assembly GCF_964263955.1). Classification (NCBI taxonomy): domain Eukaryota; kingdom Metazoa; phylum Chordata; class Actinopteri; order Salmoniformes; family Salmonidae; genus Coregonus; species Coregonus lavaretus. The sequence goes on along the minus strand of NC_139998.1, from coordinate 61,251,705 downwards.
TGGGGTTAGACTAGTACTGTAGAGAGGAGAGGAGACACCATGGGGTTAGACTAGTACTGTAGAGAGGAGAGGAGACACCATGGGGTTAGACTAGTACTGTAGAGAGGAGAGGAGACACCATGGGGTTAGACTAGTACTGTAGAGAGGAGAGGAGACACCATGGGGTTAGACTAGTACTGTAGAGAGGAGAGGAGACACCATGGGGTTAGACTAGTACTGTAGAGAGGAGAGGAGACACCATGGGGTTAGACTAGTACTGTAGAGAGGAGAGGAGACACCATGGGGTTAGACTAGTACTGTAGAGAGGAGAGGAGACACCATGGGGTTAGACTAGTACTGTAGAGAGGAGAGGAGACACCATGGGGTTAGACTAGTACTGTAGAGAGGAGAGGAGACACCATGGGGTTAGACTAGTACTGTAGAGAGGAGAGGAGACACCATGGGGTTAGACTAGTACTGTAGAGAGGAGAGAGACACCATGGGTTAGACTAGTACTGTAGAGAGGAGAGGAGACACCATGGGGTTAGACTAGTACTGTAGAGAGGAGAGGAGACACCATGGGTTAGACTAGTACTGTAGAGAGGAGAGGAGACACCATGGGGTTAGACTAGTACTGTAGAGAGGAGAGGAGACACCATGGGGTTAGACTAGTACTGTAGAGAGGAGAGGAGACACCATGGGGTTAGACTAGTACTGTAGAGAGGAGAGGAGACACCATGGGGTTAGACTAGTACTGTAGAGAGGAGAGGAGACACCATGGGGTTAGACTAGTACTGTAGAGAGGAGAGGAGACACATGGGGTTAGACTAGTACTGTAGAGAGGAGAGGAGACACCATGGGGTTAGACTAGTACTGTAGAGAGGAGAGGAGACACCATGGGGTTAGACTAGTACTGTAGAGAGGAGAGGAGACACCATGGCGGTTAGACTAGTACTGTAGAGAGGAGAGGAGACACCATGGGGTTAGACTAGTACTGTAGAGAGGAGAGGAGACACCATGGGGTTAGACTAGTACTGTAGAGAGGAGAGGAGACACCATGGGGTTAGACTAGTACTGTAGAGAGGAGAGGAGACACCATGGGGTTAGACTAGTACTGTAGAGAGGAGAGGAGACACCATGGGGTTAGACTAGTACTGTAGAGAGGAGAGGAGACACCATGGGGTTAGACTAGTACTGTAGAGAGGAGAGGAGACACCATGGGGTTAGACTAGTACTGTAGAGAGGAGAGGAGACACCATGGGGTTTGACTAGACAATGGGTTGACTAGTACT